>NC_025692.1:25009544-25015593 GCF_000633955.1 Camelina sativa | reverse complement strand
TTTTTTTTTTTTTTTTTTTTTTTTTTTAAATTGCCTAACAAGTTTTAATTTAAATGTAGCCATCTCAACCCCTAAGGCCTCCAGCGAAAGCCCAAAGTAGCGGATCATATATTAACCGCCCTATTAGTAAAAATTTCCCCAATTTCCCCAACCCTAATCATTCTCGATCTATCAAATCTCGCTTCTCTTCTCTGACCTAGAACATGGCGAATGCGATGACGATGGCGAACGTGAATGAGATGGTGAATGCGATGGCTCATTGGCCTTCGTATGAAGATTTGGGAGTGTACTTAAAACAACGATGGTTCACCTTACTGGGGTACTCTTTCCCATGGTTTGAAACACATCCTACTTCACTATTTCAATAGTATAATCTTTGACTCTTGGAGGTTGATGAGACCGGAATTACTTAATTTGGCCCCCGTTGTCTTGTATAAAAGAGAAAGGCTCTCTTGGGCATTTGCAATTATAAGACAATTTGAATCGTTGTTGAAAACTAAAAATATGCTCGAGCCAGATGTTTATTTGTCGGTTCAAGATCTTATCAACAAGACCCCCAAAGAATATATGTATGGAGATGGTGACATTATCAAGTTGAAGTGGGCACCTTGGGCGCTTTTGAATTGCGGTATTGTAACTGAGGAGCGTTGTCCTCTAACGTTTGCTCTAGATGTAGTTGGACCTACTTGTGGTCCGGAAGTGCCCGTTTACAGACTTAGAAAAGTGACTATTGTGCGGAAGGCCGAAGTTGTCGTAGTTGAGGGAGACGAAGTTGAGGGAACCTGGCGCATGATGATTAAAAATAAACTTTCGGTTGCACCGTTTGCAGCCTCTGTTCTCTGCTTTAGTAGCTATAACAATAATCTTGGGGGAAAGGTAAGTTTTCTTCCCCTGGAACCTTATTGACTATTATTTCTCCTTGTTGTCAATAGGACCTGAGTTGATTTAGTTTTTTTTTCTTTTGTAGGATGTTTGTAAACCAACTGAGGAAGAATGGGCACATTATCTACTTGTCAAGCTGGCTCCTCTGCGCCTCATGTTTCTAACAGCTTCTATTCTTATCCGATTATACCAAGGGTTTGCCTTAGTTAATTTTCTAGGAATATCTTTATCGGATTTGTTAAAATCACATTCTCAGTCACAGTCACAGTCACCGTGACTTTAGGGACACATGCGTATTGATATAGACTATGAGATTTTAAGTTATGATTTATATATTCTGTGTCTTGCGGTTATCATGTTGTGAACAGGGATGATTACGGATGAACTTGGAAATGACCTACTTGAGTTTCAAGATAATGGTTTTGATGTGGGAAATGGGGATCGAGGCTTTCTGTACTTTCCTCTATATTTGGCCACAGAGTATGTTAATATGGAGGTAAATCATCTCTACTAATTTATATGATTACTGTTATTTGTGATTTTGTTGATGATGATCTCATACGTTTCCAATTTTTTGGCAGGTCTGATACGATGATTTTCGATGATGGCCGTGGTTAGAAGTTAGATACTTGAAAACAGATCGCTGTTGCTCTTGTTTTGCAACGTTTGGCCCGTGGTCTTTAGTTTTTATTTTCAATGTTAAAAGTTGATACTTGAAAACAGATCGCCGTTGTTTACATTTTGTTCATCTCTTTTTCTTGTTTTGCAACGTTGGGAATATAAGGAGGCATCAAATTAGGATTTATCTTGAATAATCATTGAAAAATATACTTTCACAATCTCTTTTTATTCCAACTCCTTCTCCTAAGCATATACAGATCAACAATTTGGCCTAGAGATTTTAGATACGCTTTTTTTATTCACTTTGTCTCGATTTTTATAAACCGAATATTATTTGTTAGATTATGTAAGAAATAACTACTTTTAAAGTTTAACTCTGCTATGGCATATTACAAAATTACCATTGTATTTTTACTAATTTAACAACTAACCAAATAAAAATTTAACAACTAACCAAATAAAAATTTATAAAATAATAAAACAATATTTTCAAATTTATTTAATAAAATTATTCTACAGAACTATTTATTGTTTTAAAATTTTTAGTAAAAAACAAACTATTTAGAATAATTATAAAACTTAGGAGATGTATTGAACTTGACAATTTAGAAGAATTTTATTTATAAAACTATAATTAAATATTTGTATTCCTAAACGTTTAATAATGACAGATATATTTCAAAACTATGATACAACCTTGATTATATTTTAAAAATATATAATATTAAATTTAATTTATTAAATATTTTTCATATTGCACATCGACGAATTTTATTAAAATGTAAGAAATCACAAATATTATAATTTATTCAATATATTATATACATCTATAAAATAAATCTAAATGTTAAATCGAGATTTAAACACAACCGCTTCAATATAAGTTTTGTTGTATTTTCTGGATTATACCAAATTTATATAATTCACGGATTTGAATATTGTATCATTTACCAAGAACTCGTTGATATCAGAGTATAAAACTAAGTTAATTAAATATAAAAGATTATAAAATGTATAGAATAAATCAAACAAAATTTATAGTAATTTGTTAGTAATTAACAAATTACAGTAATTTTACCCGACAAGTTGATGTTTGTAAAACAATGAATTTTTCCTTCTTCTAAAAGTCTAAATTGATATTATCTCTATCTTTTTCTGTAAATTTGTAAAAAACTTTTATTAGCGTATGTTACGAGAAAGTCTAGGCGCTCGGCAGGAGTGCTTCGCCACGATTTCATCTAGATCGAAGTCAAAATCAGGAATGCGGAAAAACTGATAAATTTGGTCTTTACAACTGAGGACAAGGTGGTTGTAGAGGAAGACGTAAACCACTGGACTGAGTTTAAATCTTTTAAATGAATTTTAATCAATTATACTTATATATAAATAAAAGCTTTAAAACTAGTCTCCGATTAATTTTTGCTTTAAATCTGGTTTTTCGATTAATCGCTAGGCCCTCTCTCACTGCTAAGCTTTCGACTAACGCTTAGCAATTTTTAAAACAGGGAATAGAACTATCGATTGAAGATGAACAAAAACCCTAGTCACTAATTTCGGTGGGCTCTTATGTTGAAATGAGTATAAAAATAAGGGGATATCAACTTAGATTTTAAAGGATTTGGTAGGATTTTAACATTTTAGAACTTTGGAAAATTTATGTGAGCTTTTAGGAGATTTGGTTGTGTTTTAGAGTTTTTATATTTTTAAAAATAGAAATGAAATGGATTCTATCAGATTTGAATGTTAAACTTTGGGTGATTTTAACATATTGTCACAAACCCTGCAATGTTTGCTATATTTAAACAACTACAAAAGGGAATATAATAATTAGTTCAGAGAAATATGTAAAGCTATCTTGATATTGAATCGTGAAGCAAGGAAAATGTAAAGCTAATCACAAGATAAAATAAGACAAGCTTGTGTCTAGATGTTTTCCCCGCACCTCAACTTCACACAGACTACAATAAAACATCTCCTCCTCGCCCATTTGCTCAAATGATTCATCCTCACTCATTTTTTAGTTAATTTTTTATTTGAGAAATTGATAAGATACAAAATACCAATTCCAGAAATTGACAACTAAGAGGGAGAAAAGAGAGAAAGAGCTTACTGAACAGAGATGGTGGTGGTCTGATTCACAGGAAGAGACAAAGTTTCAGGTTCACCGGTGGAGAATGTGAGGTGGCCGGTGATCGTGGGTGATTTTTGGCTTAGAGCTGTCATAATTTTTTTTTTTTTTTTATGAAATCCTTTAAAATTGTGCCTCATAAGGTATGATTTTTAGATGGTATTTTTTAAATAGAAAACAGAAAATAAGTATTATAGAATCATTCAAAATATCACTTTTTAAAAGTTGTGATATTTTGAATAACAATATATTTTAAGTAAGTTTTATAAATAACTGTTTGAATAATAAAAAATTTTATATTATTTTAAATGATTTTACATAAATCAAAAGTAAATAACATAGATTTTTAAAAGATTTTTGAAAATCATCAATTGAATAACAAGTGAATACCCTCTAAATCAAAAATGCTGAAATAAATAAGGGCATCTCCAGTGATAGATACTAATCATAAAAGTTCTTTAAAAATATATATATAATAATGAGAGAGAAAAAAATGAAGAGAATCGGTTCTAGAATTGCTTGGGGAAGAACTGTTACTCATATAAACTAGACAGGTGTCATGTTTTTAGTAGATACTATTAATAAAAGATAATAAATAAATATCCTCTTTTTAATAAAAGGAAAGTACACAACATAGCTTTTGTAGACTTTATATTTTTAATAAATGGTTACAAATAGGTTATAGATATGTTATAGATTAATCCATATATTAATATTAATGGTTATACCTAAATATTAGGGATATTCCAAATTGATAATTGATATATTAATGGTAACAAATAAAATCATAGATATTCCAAACTGTATTTTTAGAAGATTTTAGTCATATATCACACTGTTTCCAAAGATCTTTAAACATAATATTACAAATTTATTTTCCACGGATTTTATCGATAGAACACAACGTTAACCAAGGATAGATTACGAAATTGATAGATTGATTGGTTACAAGTTAAATAGTGGGTTACAAGATATACTACGAAATAAAATTTAACCAATGTTATAGCACGGGTACTTATCTAGAATCATTAACAATGACCATGTTCGTTTGTTAATCGCAGCGACCAACTTTAGCTACACAAAATATAACGGAAAAAGAGAAGGAGAGATGGAGATTTGATGAGTGGAGAGTCTCTACAATAAAACTTACAAAATAAGTGTTTTTTTCAAGCTTTCATATTTAGCATATAATTTTTTTACATAATGTGTTATCCAAAAAAACTTTTAAAAACAATAACATAAATTATATTTTATATAAAAAATATAATATAAATAAAATAAATTTCAACCCTTGCTCTAGCACGGATCTTAATTAGGCATGTCAATTAGGGCCAAAGCCCGCGGGCTGGCCTGGCCCGACCCTGAAAACATCGGGCTCGGACTTACATATATATGTCCAGAAAAAATCGGGCCTTTCGGGCTCAGCCCGTTTGGGCTATAGGGTTTTCGGGCTTAGCCCGACCGGGCTCGGATCAACCCGAAAAGTCTTTAAACAAATATATTTGTACCTTTTTGTTAACATTTTTGTTTGATTGCAATATTTAATTAACAATTTATTGTAAATAAAGTTTTAAACTCTAATCCTAGTTTTCATATTTACTTAATAACCATACTTAATACTTTAAATTTTTTAATTAATGATATTTTATATGAATTATATATTGGTTTATTTGGTTAAAGTATGAAAATTTTATTTAGTTTTAAACATTATCTATTAAATTAAGTTAGTTGTAGTTAATATAGATGAGTTATTAAATTTTTGATTGATTTGTTTTATAATGCATCTTTAAACACTGCTTTTTAAGGCTTATAAGTTTGAAGTTTTGATCGGTATGATAAGCTCGAAAAAGCCCGAAAAACCCTGTTAAAACCGGGCTCGGGCTTTAAAATATAGGCTCGAAAATATTTTGGACCGGGCTAAGCCGAACTCAAACATATGCGGGCTTTACAAGTTTCGGGCCGGGCCGGACCGGATTAGCCCGATTGACACCCCTAATCTTAATTTAATATATAATTAAAATAATAATTTTTTCTTCCTTTAAAAGAAACGTTGCAACGTTGCTCTGTTGCCCTTGCTCTAAGAAGAGGCAACTCTTATTGGATACGTGTCACTATGTAGTTGGGTCAAGGGTTTAATAAAAAAAATATTATTTTGGTTCTTTCTCTTTCTCTTCTCTCTCCCTCTTCCGCGGAGAGAGTCTCTCCGTTCCATTGCAAAACGGAATAAATTTGTCTCGAACGACATTCCGAGGAGAATGATTCGACGATCATCATCTCCACCGAGGTCTTCATAATGAAACCCTAACAATTTGGTGGTCACCATCTGCGAATTCAGTGAACCAAATCGATAACAACTTTCAGGTTTGTCTACATCGATGCTTTTCTTAATTCTTGAATAGAGCTTTATACTTTGTTCGT
>NC_025692.1:25007013-25009522 GCF_000633955.1 Camelina sativa | reverse complement strand
TTTTTTTTTTTTTTTTTTTTTTGATTAGAAACAGAGGGGTTTAATAGACTTTTTGAATTTTGAGTATCTCATGAATCTGGATTTGCATTTGTTGATTACTAAGTTGTTTGGTGTTTTGCTAATCAGATTTTTCAAGGATTCGAGTGTGAGCTTGCTGAGCTGTTGATGGAGTATCAGGTCTCTTAGCCAACAATTTCATTTGTTTTATTTCATAAGCCCCATCGTTTGAATCAGTGAATTAGTCAAGAAGAAACTGGGAAAGAGAGAGCCGCAGGCGTTGCAGGGTTGTCTCAAAGTCTTTCACTTCAAGAATGCATCATGGTAGTTGGGGTTCATCTTCAAGCAAGAACTACAAGCAACTGGTAGATAATGTCTGAAAGGGATCAAATACATAATTTCTCAGAATGCATTTGGAAGATATCAACAAGTGTAAGCTTGGTTGAGTCTAGTCTGCATCATGGTATGAAATGTTTTAGATATCTAAGAACATTTTGTGATGCAAAATTTAAAGTTTTGATGGGAGTTTGCAAGTTTATTAATTTCGTCTTTTTCCAAGTTTTACTAGAACATCAATACCCAAGCTTGAGGTTTCCCAGTAAATGGGAGAACACAAAACCACTAAATCCTATATCAGCTCACTGCTCTAGGAATAAGCTTAATGCTATGGTTAAAGAGCTTCGAGGTGGAGAGCAGTGACACCATCGACAATGTCAAAGCTAAGATCCAGGACAAAGCTAACGTCAGTGACTCTTGTCTTTTGTTTTTTTTTTTTTCTGAAATTGTGACCTCTCTTCTTATTGAATAGATTTTCAGTTAATGGTTTTGGTTTTCTTATAACAGAGTTGACTCTCCATCTTGTTTTGAGGCTTAGAGAAGGTATCATTGAGCCTTCTTTAATGGCTTTGGCTCGTAAGATATGTCGCAAGTTAGCTTTTTTTTTTTACCCTCTCTTTCTTCTTTCTTGTTCTGAGTGTGCTATGCTTGATAGTAATCATGGGGAATTAACTACCAGTTAGTCTATGTCATGCCATGTTTCGATTTGACTTATTGGTTTATTAGGTGTTATGCTCGTCTGCACCCAAGGGCTGTGAACTGCAGGAATAAGAAGTGTGGCCACAGTAACCAGTTGAGGCTAAAGAAGAAGATCAAGTAATCTGTTTTCACCAATCTCTTTTATTTTTATGTCATATTTTTGTGTTTCCCTTGAGAAAAACACATCTCCATTGTTCTGAGACAAACATTGTTTTAGTGAATTTTGATTCTAAGATTATTCTAAGATTCTAAGATTTTAATGTTAGGAAACAATAAGAGCCCCAAAAATAATAACCTCCATTGGCGAAGGTCTAATAGTCTAAAACTATTGTAAAATAATATATATATAAGAAAAGATGGGGACGTCTATTGACGTCAACGACGTTAAGCAAACAGATTTTACTTATTTTTTATTTATTTTTGATTTTTGTTTTAATTCAATATTTGGTTTTATTTTTGTTTTACATGTCATTGTTTTTTATTGGTTAACACTAGAGGATGTGAAAGACGGGGTTATCCTTAAATCATTTTCAATAGTTTTTCTTATATTTTTTTTATAATAGAGGTAAATTTGTTCTAATGCACCTCTATTTTCACTTTTAAAATAGATATTACTATATTTTCCTCTATATATAGAGCATTTCTATTTTTTTTCCTATATAATCATCTCCAATCCATCTCTATTTTTTCTTTATAGTGAAAAAAATAGTGGAGAATTTTTCTATATATGAAGGAAAAAATAGCATTATCTTGAGTAAAACTCACCACTAATTAGTCTCTAATATAGAGTTTATCTATCATTCGTTAATCTCGAAGCAGCAATGAAAAATACAAATTATTTGTGTATTCGTTGAAAAACTCAAAAAGAAGAGAGAGAGACTGAAGGAGAAGACAAGGAGCACAAATAGATTCATGCTTTCAGATTTCGACTGGTGAGTCTCATCTTGATGCTTTGTACAAACCCTTGATGATTGCAATTCGTCTTTCTTCTTATCGAATCTACAGTTCTTGTATGAATACGTTAATTGTTGTGTTTGGTCTGTTTTGACTTTGACAAAAATAGCAAAGCTAAGCTCGTTTTTAATGTTTGACTTGAGCAGTAATTAAAATTGTTCTTCTTCTTTCAATTGGATGTGAAAGATTCATCCTTTTCCTGCAGTTCTTGTAAACTGAATGTTCAAAGATTGATATGGAGGCTTTTCTATAGTTCTTATATGAGTTGTGGTGTTTGGTGTTTTTGTTATGTAGAGCAAGGCTTTTAAGTCAAGACAAAGAAAAATATCAAGTAAAGAACCATATTTATCCTGCAAGATGACGAGATCGTGGGTGCTTTTATTTGTTCTTATGTTCATTGTGTTGACTTCTCAGTTTGAGTGGAATGAACAAGCTGATAGTGAAACTGAGACTAGTCGTCCTCTCATTCTTTCAGATCAAGAGCAACATATACCACAAGGCAAAGAATCTCTGCATGAAAAGG
>NC_025692.1:24986391-25001089 GCF_000633955.1 Camelina sativa | reverse complement strand
TGGAATGAACAAGCTGATAGTGAAACTGAGACTAGTCGTCCTCTCATTCTTTCAGATCAAGAGCAACATATACCACAAGGCAAAGAATCTCTGCATGAAAAGGTTTGTCTTTATTCATGTCTCTTACTCTTTGGTAGAATTCAAACAATGTAGAGTTGTTGTGTATGTTGACCTAAGGATGGAGATGAGTTCTTAAAAACTGATACTTTGTTTGTGCAATGCCTTCTCAGTGACATATTTCGTTTTAGTGACTTGCTTAGTTTCGTTAGATGTTGAACTGAAACACAGTTCATCTCTTACCACTCTAAGTCTAATTGCTTCTTCATGTTTCTTGTTACTGTGGACTTTGTATTACTCTGTAGTTTTATTCTCTTACATACACTTTAGCTACTCACTCCAGATATAGTTTAATCCCCTATAGCTCTCTAAAGTTTATCATAAATGTAGTAATTAGTTGATAACTAGCCAAATTTCCACATTTTGTGGTTCTGTGACAACTTTGAGATATGCTTTTTTCTGATATGCGAGTTCAGTTTTATCTTGGGAACACACATTAAGGGCTAGTTTCCAGCTTCATCTCATCCCTTTGAGCAGATCCCAATCTTGAGTCCTCCAACCGATATGATTGCCAAAGGATATATTTCATAGTATGATGATCTAATGACAATATGAATTATATTTGTGACAGAAAATACTCTCTCAAGAAAAGAAAATTCAAAAGCTTAATGAGCTGATTCGAGATCTAAGGAGGCAGTTGCTGCAATGCAGAAATGAAAATGAGGTTGAGTTGAGGGAGCTAGAAACTGAGCTTGATCAGCTGCTGTTAAGAGGTGTTTAATCCATTTTTACAGGTATATCGCTTTCCCTTGGCACATGTTTCACAGTTGCTTTCCTATTTAAAACCACTGTGAAATGGTGATGCTTGATTGAAAGCATTAATTGACTAAACAGTTTCTATTGATGAATTTTGACATTACCTATTAATTTAGGCTTTAGATATGGATGGCTAGAATTTAAGTGTCCCAACTAGTGGCTAGAATTTAAGTGTTAAGATGCACTAGGAGATACTATTGGTTATATTGGATATAATTAAGACACATGAATTTGGCGCATGTTTTCTATATTATTATCTGGGCCAGACTTATTAAAATTAGTTTTCCATATAAACTTTCATTGTTAGTTGATCAGCTACATTCATGTTTCACATGTGATTTGCTTCTTGTCTCGACATATAACCTCAGAGATGTCAATAGATCAGAAGAGTTTTAAGAGGTAATTGAGAACTATTATAAGCTGGCCAGAGATAGTACAAATTTGCTTGAAGATGAAAGGTTTTCACTCTAGATGATTCTGAGTACTGTATTCTGAATCACATTCTTGGTGTGTGTGCAGATTGAAGCTTTGTCTCTCTAACCCTCCATAAGCCTAAATCCAGATTCTTGATCAATCTAAATACCATAGCCCCTCTTTCTAAGCACTACACTTGACTGTACTTTGAAGGAGAAATCAAAGACGAATGGTCCTATTTTGAAGTACATCAAGTATGTATAGCCAAGGCATGCCATTTGGTTTATTTTTCATTTTCTTGTATTTTTATCATAATACTGAAAGTGTGGGACTACTTAGCTTGGTTGACTCAATAACTTGGACTTTTATGAAAAGACCAGATTCTGCTATAAAACTAGGACACACAAAAAAAATAGAAAAAAAGCTACAACTCAAGAAATTTTTACTTACCGAGTATTTTGTGCCCAAATCCAAATTGTACTAATTTCAGTGGAAAGACGTCCTATTTCCCCGTCGGAACTACCATATCGTACCGAATGTCCCTAGAACTTTGACCTCCTAATAGAACCCCTTCCAACTTATCTACTCCTTCTATTTCCCCCCGAATTCATACTTCTATGACTATTTCCCCATCCGTCTGGGTTTACACGGTTTTGTTAGTAAACCCGATAGAAACCCATCTTAAACCGGTATGAAAGCAATTTATAACCGGGTAACATTTAAAACCCGACCCGACTACTTCTTCTTCTCTTTTAAAACGAAAACCCCCAATTCGAACCATGGCAAGCCTTCTAACAGTCTCCAACATAGCCACAAATGGTTTCTCTCTCACCTTGTTGATTGTATTGTTGAAAGACTCCACTGAGTTGTTTTCAACATCCTCACAATAGCTGTCAATCTTGTGGAATGCCCTACACCATGTCTTTGGTTTAGTCTTCATGACATCTTCATAGACCTTGCTATCATATGCGTGAATCCTCTCCAATCTCTCTTCGTAATCTCTAGTGTTGTAGCTCCAAGCTAGATCCCAAAGCAGTTTCTTCAATTGCTTCTTGTCTGGATGAGTCTTCTTTAGGTTACCATAAATGTGCCTAACACATTTACGATGCTCAATCTTTGGTAATTCTAACTCAACAGCCTTAATCAATCCCTGAAACAAAGTTAAATTCATTAGAAACTGATCCAAATCACACAAAGCATAAAACATAACAAAAAAAAAATACCTTTTGGCGATCAGAAACCATAATGTAACCATCTCCATCACCTAACTCCAAGTCTATCTTCAGCCTATTCACAAACCAGCTCCAATTATCTGTGTTCTCAACCTGAACAACACTCCATGCTATTGGATAGATAGCATTGTCTGCATCTCTTCCTAAAGCCACCAACAACTGACCCTTAATCTTTTCCTTCAAGAAGCAACCATCAACCCCAATTAGTGGCCTGCAGGTTTTTTTCCATGTTTTCCTAAGAACATCAAAGCATACATAGAATCGCTTAAACACATCATGACCAGCGTCATTCTTCACCGTATCAATCTCTACCACAGACCCTTGATTTGCTTCCAATATCTCAGCTCCATAGTCTCGAAGACGTTCAAATTGAGTGTCATATTCACTCGCTATCCATGCCAATGCCTTTCTCCTAGCAGCTTGACATTGACCTCTCGTAGCTGATATCTTCCACTTCTCCATTATGGTCTGTTCCATCTTTAAAGGCATGTAATAATCTGGTTCTTCTCTAATCTTATCAAGAAATAACCTAGCTATGACTGGGACCTTAAACATCTCACATTCTCCATTAGGCACACAAACATGGGTGTTCGTGTACTTCGTAATCCTCCACATCGACTCATTATGAAGAGACGCAGCATAAACTTTCCATTGACATTTTCCCTTAGCACCAACACACCTAAACCCGATTCTATCTCTATCGTACCTGTATTGCTTCAGATTACAACCTGTTGCCAGTGCATAGTCAGTCACACACTCCTTAAACGTGATTCCATTGTAGAAACTCTGCCCTTTATACATTATACCATCGCCACGAACGATCGGTGTCCCCCACGCGCAGCACC
Source organism: Camelina sativa (assembly GCF_000633955.1). NCBI lineage: Eukaryota > Viridiplantae > Streptophyta > Magnoliopsida > Brassicales > Brassicaceae > Camelina > Camelina sativa. The sequence continues at coordinate 24,997,725 of NC_025692.1, read as the reverse complement.
ACCACGACCATTACCCCCAGACTCTTCGTCACTCTCTAGATACACGTTATGACGAATCGATTCCTCCGTTTCTGTAAAATCTGTCGCAAGCTTATCGATGTGAAATTCATCTCGATCCTCGCCTTCCTCGTCGAACTCCACTCCAATAGGTGGATTAACAACAGGGACTAACGCTATCCCAAGAGCCAAGAGCAAGAGATAACAAAACGATTCGAAGAAAGAAGAATCAATTTAGGGATCTAGGGTTCGTAGATGGAAAGAGAAAAAACGATTTGGGGATTTTTGGGTTTTTTTAGGTTAAGTGATCTAATCGGGTTGTCAATTGGTTAAAAATGGTTTAATTTGGTTATTTTGGTTAATAAGAATTGTCTGTCGGTTAACTAAAACAGTAAACCGTGTTAATCGAGGTCGATGGGGAAATAGATGAGAAGGTTAATTTAATTGAGGAAATAGACATAAAAGTATTAATTCGGAGGGAATTAGAAAGAGGATATAAGCTGGAAGGGATTCTAGTAGGAGGTCAAAGTTCCAGGGATAATCGGTACGATATGGTAGTTTTGAGGGGTAAATAGTACGTCTTTCCAATTTCAGTAGTCCCCATATAAATTCTAATGGCCAAGTCATTGATAATCAAACATTATAGTTATTTATTTTAAATAGCATTCTTATAAATAAATTGTCAAATAGCATCACTTGAATGCTACGTATATAATATATGTATATTGACATCACAAAAATTTGAGGAAATGTTAGATGGATATATAACTATTCAGATGGTATTAGATCAACCCAAAACTCAAAATGTTTATTCTGAAGTAGATATGTATATTGTGTAAATGAATTCCTCAATCTTCTTCATAACATCTTCATAATTAAATCTTGATAACATCTTTTGACTTTTAATTATTAAAGAGTTTTGGAGTTTTACACCACATGAAATAGATCCGTTGTTATCGTTTCAATCTTTATGATCCTCCTCTCGCTGACCCATCTTCCACGCTCGTTATTTACGTACTTCCCATATGCATGAATTGTCAACATTATGATTCAATATAATTATTAACATCTCGCGTTTCGTTGAATATGTAAGATATATCTTGACTTTCATATTTAGGTTAAATATATAGGGGATAATTACGTTATATAAAGCACGATAATGTGACCTTGGATGCTTCAAGTTAGGGCTGCCGATCGATAAAAGTAACGATACAACTAATTAATGTCGTATGTATGTTGTGCTGGTCATATCACTTATGGCAAACATATATGAACGCTTAACAAGAATATTGACCGGGGCTTAAAAGAATGAAAATACGGTTCGAATTATCACCTTTACATTTGTTTTTTGTTTTTTTGTTGGTGATATCACGTTGGTTTTTTATTCTTCTTGTTTGACGCGATGAGCGAGGAATAACTAAATAACTAATCTCTAAAGTCAGCAATGGTAACTCTTTACCAAAAGAGAGAAAAACAACAAAAGAAAACAAAAAACAAGTCAGCATTAGTGTTTGTGAATGTGCCCACGTCGTTTACACGAATGCTATTAATTCGACAAGTCAACTAAATAGTTTTTTATCGCCAAAGATAGGATGAGAGGCAATTACGTTGCCCCACTGGTTAAGACATTGTTACTAAAGATAATCGCATAGATTGTAAAAAAAACAATAAAAAAAGAAAAAAAAAAACTAAGTAGAGAGAATACATACTCAAGTAATTTGTAATTTGTTAAGAAAATTGTTTATTTGTCCTTGTGTTGAAAGATACGATCTTCACAATGATAGTATGATCTTTGATGCATGTGATATCAAGTTGCACATTGATTGGTGCAATTAAGGGTACCCAATTTATTGAATGCTCCCTTTGCTTGTTTTCTTGAAATTGTTAATGTCGTGTCACAAAAACATGAGTTACAATGAGTATATGTATAAACTGCAGATAATGAATTTCTTTCAACGAATCTTATACTAATTGTTTAAAACAAAAATCTCTGTAACGAAAATAAGTCCACACCATCCATTCACTAGGCAGTTCACACATCCAATGATTATATATGTAATTAATCTATTATTAACCTTTTAAAAAAAGTTATGCTGCTAAAGTTGTAACGATAGCCGTTTGACTTAGCCACTCATATTATTATTATAAGTACGAAACGAATTCGAAGCTTCTTTTCATTTACATAAAGTCAGATTATTTTGGGCCAAAATAGAGAGATAAAAAAATGGGACCAAAGAACAAAGAAGTAGATTTACGAGGAAGAAGCTAATCTAAGTGCCTATAAGACTTAAAAGAAAAAAAAATTGGTCCCACCCAAATCCTAAACATTATATTCTATTTCTCGCATCTCCCACACATTCGATAACATTATCATTATACGAATTTGAATATAGAAAATAACATCATATATTATATATTATAAAACGGAGAGAGTATCATTGACGCGGACTACTATATTTTATAAATATGTTTTTTGTTCATTTAAGATTCTTACATTGATCTTTTTTTAGTTGTGGATACAATATATATGGTTGATGTAATAATATTAGTCTAATTAAGCATGATAAACTAGTTAATCTAAAGATATTGATACAATACTTTAAGATACTGATAAATACGGGCCTAACATTAATTGTAAATCCAGCCAAACATGGTATTAAATTTATTTAAATGGAATTAATTGTAATGTTGTCAACTTTCATAATACTAGCATGCAGTTGTATATATATTGTATCCGTATTCTTACGATTATAATTAAGTTATTTAAAGTTGTGAAAAAAATACAGTAGTAGATACTAATTTGTTAGACTATTTATTAAACAAGTAAAATAATAAACGTTCTTCCAAATTTCATTAAATAACTTCACATGGGAAATTAAGTCACGCTGCAAATACTAGTTTTGCTTTGGGTGTGAAGCTAAGTTGTTTTGTAGTATAGCCATTACTAACCTTGGCATCGCTATATTTATTTTTCATATTTAGTAAAATTTAATTTTATCATGTGAATCGTCATTAACACTAATACAAACTTTGGTTTTATTAGCATATAATGTTTTTAAATACTTTTATCAATATTCGATTTTTAAAAAATTGTGTGAACAATCAAGAATAATAGAACAAGCAACCATATCAAAGTTTTGTATAAGACTGATCAGGTACTGTTGGTACGATTCTTCCTTGTATATAAATAAACAGCGCAAGACAGTCACCATCTATATATCATATAGAGACTGAGAACAGTAGCATTTTACATATTCATTCAAAATCTCTAGAATTTGTCACAAACTATTGGTTTATAGAGGTTTGCAGTTGTATAGTGAAAAGTGAAAACTCCTATAATCAATCAACTGATTTGATATATAACAGATAAACACAATTGATCAGAGCTTAATTAAGATCCACCAACAGATCTGTTTATTCATATTTTCAACTACAAAACTTGACTACCAAACCTTGGACCCACTCTAAAATACTTGATGATGGGGTTTATATGATCACTTTGCTCTCTCAAACTCTCTCATCATCTCATCCTCAGTTTTCTTCCTTGTCCCCAAACTTTCAACAAGCCAAAAAAACATATACTCTAATTGAAAAGAAAAACAAAAAAAAGCAATTATGAGATTTAAGAAAATAGTGATGGGTAGTTTCGGAAGTTGCATAATTTATACTTTTGTCCCCCCTCTCATAAAACTTTTAATAAAACTAAAGGCCAGGAGGTGGTTCACCCTTTTATATATTTGGCTTGTATTTGGGGTTCTCTGTACCAATTCTGGTGTCTTGCCACTTAATTTTGTTTGTGTTTCTTCAATTTCAATTTAATTTCTTTGACTGTATATTTTTTCTTTTACTTCGAAATTATGATTTTTTTTCCGACTTTTACTACTAGTATAAACATCTAATTCAAGTTGGTTGCCATTTAATTTCTTGGTTCCATATATTAACTCTTATGAAGAAAATAAAAATAAATAATGGTTGTTCAGTTGAGTATTTAATTTGATTTCTGTGTATTAGCCATTAAACACATCTCTTGTTCTTTTCCTCCTCTATATTTAATATGCAATGAATTGGATTCCTGCAAGAAATCTACAGATTTTCTTGTGTATTTATTAAATACATTTAAGAAAATTAAATTACTGGTTTGAAGTTGAAAAGAAAAGTAATTAAAATTCGATACTCTTTGAGTCTTGAGGCATTAAAATCATCAATTAACCCATCTGATAGTATCATCTAGTAGTAGTATACTTCAATTCAAAATCTTTATGATTCTCTCTCTCTTTCTCTCTCAGTCCTTTCTCACTCATAATTAAATTAAAGCCTTAATGAAAAATCTATCTATCACCTCTTTAATATTTCTCTCTGTGTTCTTTCTTGTATATAAAGGCCTAAGCTGAAGCAATCCAACCACCAGTAAATAAGACAGAAGACTCTTCTTTGTGAGTCAAGTAACAGAGTCTTTTGAGATCACAGAAACCCTTCTCCTCAATCCGCAGGTTTCAAGGTATTTTCTCCGACCAAAACTCACTTAATTCCACTTATAAATCCTCTTCTTGTCTGAACCAATCTAATCCAATCCAATTCAATTCAACACGTACAGAAGGATGAGTCGAAGAAGTCCAAAGCTGGAACTGAAGCTGAATCTTTCGCCGCCTACGTCAAGCCAGAGGAGGATGGTTCGATCTCCAACCCGCTCTGCGACGACTTCACCGACATCACCGCCAAGCTCATGCGTCTCGTCGGAGATGAACCAGGATGAGCCGTCTGTGAGATACTCTACAAGTCCAGAGACAACCTCGATGGTTCTTGTCGGATGTCCTCGTTGTCTCATGTACGTGATGCTCTCAGAAGACGATCCTAAATGCCCTAAATGCAAAAGCACCGTTCTTCTTGATTTCCTCCACGAAAACGCTTCAAACGCAAACGCAAACGCTGCTGCTTCCTCTGGTCGCAAGACTCGAAGGAACTGAAAGAGATCATCAGTAAAATCAAAAAAAATCCTGTCTCTTTTTTTTTTAATGCCTAGTTTTCTTTTATTTATTTTTCCCTCTCTTTTTATGCGAATGTAGCTGTTGTTTTTATGAGAGTAGTGCTAATCACGCTCCACTCTAAAATCCAGAGAAGAGAAGGTACGTAGGAGATGAAATTAGGGTTAACCTATTCAAAGAAAGAGTGGAGCGCGAATAGCACTAACTTTTCTTGTTCTTTTTTATTTCTCAACATTTTTCTACCATTTGAGTTCTCTAATGGAAGAAGAATTTTTATATATAAGTGAAAACATGTGTCGTTGTCTTCGTATTCTAATTCTACTACTCTGTTTGTAGGATATGTCTAAAAGTAAGCTAAGCATCTCTCTCTCTCTGTTTCATGCTGATAATCTGATTCTTGTATGTATAAAAGAATTAGACGTTTTGTGTGTGGGTGTGTGTGTGTGTTGTTGTTGACTATATAACAAAAGTAGACATTCTTAGCGTAGCAGAAAGATTGCTTACACATCACGGAAAGGGAGATGTAAAAAAAAAATGACTTGTGAAAGATGTAGCTTGATCCTGATCCCCATAACCAAATGAAAAAAAAAGTAAAGAGAAAACTAAATAGATTCCTTGTACTTGTTGAAAAAGCAGTTCAGAAGATAGAAAGAATGGTAAAATCAAAAATTGGTTAGAGATTAGACAAGAACTCCTTATTTGGTCCCACTTGGTAACATTTGAACCCCACAAAACTCCCCAAATTCTCTTGTTTTTTTTTTTCTGAAAAAAATTAATGTATGTTTATTTTTGTTTTATGTTAACTCGAGATAGATCTCTGTTCATTCAAAAAGTCTTCAGAGTTTGTAAGCTAATCACAGGCCTAACAAAAAGCTGAATTTTTACTTTTTCCTGCAAAAGAATCCATAACTAGATTGTGTCCTGAGCAATTGCATGGTTTGATTTAAGACAAAAGCAGACAAATCTAGAAAACTGGTTTGCAAGAAAGGTGATAAAAGTTGTAAAACTAACAGAGTTAGATAAGGTGCTTCTAAACATGAAACACCTTATAAAACTACAAACAGAGTGCATTATATAAAAAAAAAAAAAAAAATGCCGACGAAGAAAGATGAGAGCTGGTAAAAAAATCAAAGAGGAAAGTAGTTCAGAGCATTAAAATTAAAAATAAATAAAAAACAGAGGAAGGTGCTTGAATTTATATATATAAATATACACATATTTTTGGTAACAGCTGTTCAAAATGTTAAGATTTAGAGATCATTAAAACCAAAATATAAATGCAATAGTAATTGAGACAGTTGAGAATTGTAATGAGCGTTACGTCAGATTATAAATACGAATTTAATTCCACCTTCATTGCTCTCTTTCTCGCTCACCTCTTCAAAGAAACAAAGAAATATAATTATTATTATCATGAATTCATGATCATCATGATGATGCTACGATTTTTCTTTTTTTCTTTCTCTTCTTCTTCTTATTTTTATTTTTAAAATTTTATTTTGTTTTGGGGGGTCATTACACTAGTTGCCATGTCTTTAAAAGAAGGAACTCCATTTCTCTTCTTATCATTCACTAAATGCCACCTTTCTGTTGCCGCTTTCCAATTTTAGTAATCTCATCTTTCAAAGCTCCATGTTCCCTTGTTCAATTCTTACTTCCTACCTCTCCTTTTCTCTCAATTATCGCCGGTTCTTTGCTTTGATTAACGTTTCTACCTTCATAGAGTCATAATTTTATAACCCCACATAGAACCAAACCAGCTAGATGGTATTAACATCGTTTTGGTTATTGGAAACAGACATCAACCAAAGTGTATACATATTTAGTTTCTTGATGTGCAACGTTTGTAAAGATAGGTTATTTAATTTGTAGAGAACTTTAACGCTGGTGAAGAGACTATTCGTTAACGCATTATACCCTTTCGGTCTCTGGTCCGACTAAAACTACGAATCTAAGGTTGCTGAAGAGTCATCCATTAATTAACGAAGAGTGGTTACGACTTATGATAAGAATTAGGAGATTGCTGTTCTTGCATGTTAAAACTACTAGTTCCATCTACTAAATAAGTCATCTAATCATACTCATGCTGGATATCAGAGGAGTATATGTATGAATTTCATTGATGACGACGAGTAGCCATGAGTGTGATGTAAAGACGAGTATATAAATTGGCCTTTGGAGGGAGAGAGACAAGAGTAGTAGTAGATTTGGTGTGGGCCCATTTGTAAGGAAGAGGCCCACCTAAGATATTTGAGGACCAAGAGGAATTAGATCAACAAAATACACAACGCAAAACTATTATCGCAATTCGCATGCAATTGCACGTTCACATATACGAAAAAGCATGCAAAAATCCATCCGTACTTTGTAATTTGACTTGTGATAAGTTTTATTGAAGGATAAAATGTCCATAATTAATTAGTTTCGAGTTTTCAGACTCTTTGGATATGTCCAAATACAAATATAATATAGGATAATTTACAAATGTATTACTTAGATACGTATCTCCACTCAGTTCCACGTACTAAAGTCTTCGCCCACACAATTCGGTGCCCCATGATGTTGTTATATTAGGAGTAGGACTAGTCACAGTCGTATGTATATCTACGAAAAATTAGGTATCTGGATCCACTTATATATCAGCAATATTAAAACATAATCATTCTTCTTCTTCTTTTTTTGTGTCGACAACATAAACATACAATATGCGGATAGAGATGACATATTACAAGTAGTGATCATCTAAATATATTATTAATATATATAGTGTTTATGATCACATTTATATTGAATTAGCCGGATGCTATTGTTGCCCGAGGCCTAAGCTTGATTTTCAAATCCTATTACACTTTAAGATGATCCTTTTCTTTAAAAAATAAAAAACCCTTCAAAGATTTGACCAAGCTTTAAAGAGGGTATGCCATAGTTTTGATTTCTCTATATTTGTTTTTTTATACTTAATCAATTAATTATTGCGTCTTCAAATGCATTTAAACTTGAGTAGTTGAAATCTTATGATGCTGTTCTTTATTGTGAGGGCAGTACACATTTAAGCTTCGATAGTTTTCTATTGTATATCTCCTACTTTCTTCTAAAGTCTCACTGGCAGCTTTCATATCAATTTATATGGGGAGCAATACTGTCAGACAATTAAAGTTTTGGATTGTTGTTATTAATTTCTTGTAAAATCACTAATCATCAAAGCGATGAATAGAAATACATAGATTAGAGAAGGGTTAAGGCACTGGATGTTAAACATTAACATTCGCAACAGTAATCAGTACTAATAATAAATTTATATATATGAAAAGAGTACTGTTTGGATATTTCCTAGTCAAAGACTCAGTTGGTCGACGAATTTGTCTCTATGTAGTTCGAAGAATCAAAGGAAGTGGTGTTGTTGTACAGGTTATGATAGTAGAGTGAGAGATTCTAATAACCAGAACCTGAGGTTTCAAAGCAAACGCCATTTATTAGGCTAATATGTTATTCTCTCTTGTGTGATTTTTTGCTCTCTGATGTAGCAAAGCTAATAAATAATAATGAAAGCTGTTTACCAACAACAAAGTCACTCCAGAAGACCTTCCTCTGCCTAAACGTTCTTCCAAATGCCAAATCCAATTCTAACCTCTAAGTATATATATTTTTGGGCTTTTCATTGGGCCTATAGCTTCATGTAAAAAGAGTATTTACCTCGATCCAGTACGGAGAACTTTATATGAGTTTTTTTTTTCCTACATATATTTGTAGTTTTTTTTTTGTATTAATGATTCATTTATTTTCACCTGTACTATAATATATTAAGAAACATGATAATTCGGGTTGCTATTTATAGAAGGATTTAGGATATGTATAATATTCTTGAGTATATTTGTTAATAATTACGATAGTATATACTTATGGAAAGTAGATTAATTAGGTTATCGTTTTATTCTTTATATAAACATTTGTAATCTCCATTGTATATTTCATTAGAGTATACTATTTGCTAAACACTAAAGGTGTTCTTCTCTCATCAACCTTCTACACTTTTGAGGCAAAACGGTTACAACGTTTTTGGCAGAAGAACAAAAAAAATCGGCATCCCAAGAAATGCAACGTTACGTTCCTAAACAGAGAGAGACTTTCTTTAAAATAAAAAAAGAAGCTTCTTTTTGAAGCAATCCCAAACTTCTTCTCTTCTTATCCCACATCTCCTTTAATCATTTCAATCTAACTATCATCTCTCTCGCTCTCTCTCATTTGCAGTTTTTCTGAATCTCATTCTAAAACTAATTTGGTTTCTTCTTCTTATTTTCTTATGCTCTGAACGAACCGGTTTATCCGGGTTTTGGATTTGATTCAAGACTTTATATAACACTAAATTCTGTTAGTTGATCTAAGATGCTTGGAGACTTCATTACAAGAATCATAATGTGAGAGACCCTCTCTATCTCTTCTCCTTCCTTCATCTTGTAATTTTTTTTTTTGGCAATTTTCGTCTTCCCTCTCTTAGATTTTCGGAATTTTTTTGTAGATTGCTTGTGGGTTACGCGTACCCAGCATATGGATGCTACAAAAGCGTGGAAAAGAAAAAGCTTGAGATTCACGAACTTAGACACTGGTGCAAATATTGGTAACTCTTTACCAATAGTTAGATAAAGAAGATTCCTTTTTTTTTCTTATGGATAAGGAATTTCATTCTCTTAAATCCTAATCAAAAATCATATATTCGGTTTGCAGGATCTTGGTTGGTCTTCTTACAGTGTTTGAAAGAATAGGAGACATCACTGTATCATGGTTAGTAGTAGCCAGAAATTTACAAACCTCCATCCATCAATTGTTCCTTTGTTACAAAACCTTCTGATTCATCTTGCAGGTTACCATTCTACGGCGAGATCAAAATCGCTCTTCTCATCTATCTATGGTACCCAAAATCACAGGTACAATGCAAGTAAGCAAAATCTCATGAACATTCGTTTTTCTAATTCACACAAAAACCAATATTTCATTCTCCTTTTCTCCGGTTTCTAACAGGGAATTAGCTACGTCTACGAAACACTAGTATGTCCGTATATGACTAAGCATCAGTCAGACATCGATCAGGGGATCACTATTTTAAGGATCAGAGGACATTTAGTTATCGTTCAACTATGGCAATGTGGCTACCATTGGACTCTTCAAATCTTTAGGCATCTCCAACAACAATTCGTCATCCATAAGGTAAAAAAAAACAAACAGAATTGCTGTATTAGACAAACCACTCTTACCAAACTGCATTCACTTGTTTTGTCTGCAGAATAATAACGGATCAAAGTCAAAAGACAGACAACAAACATTTATGTTCCTCCGTTAAAGCTATTAGCAGAAGAAGGTGCAGCTACTACTTCTAATCCCACAATCTCAATAACCAAATTGTAAACCGACGGTTCACCGAAATTGCAATAACAAAACCAATTTTGTAACACTTTTTTTTATTGTAATATCAAACAGTTTTGTGTTCAATTCTTGAAAAACTCCAAATGTATTCACAAATCAAAAAAAACTATTTGACAATCAAAGGAACACGAATCGACTGAAAAATCCAATCAAACACACGTTTCAAGAACTGTAACCCGGCGGAGATTTGAAGCCAAACGCGGCGGAAGAATTGAGAACCAGGAGAATCGTCGGAAGAAGTCAAAGCCGTTGGTTGAAGATAAGACAGAGCAGCTTGCTTAACGAGACGATTACGAATCGAGATATCTCCGACGGATGAAATAACCGGAGAGCAGCTACCGTGAAAAATCATCGGTAAAGCGAGCGACGAGTTACTCGGAGAAGAAGAGGAGATGATGTCTCTGAGAGACGTGTAGGCCACGAAAGAAGATGGTTTTGTGGTGATCAGGTCGTAGTCGAAGGAAGACGGCGGCGTTGAAGCGATGTCGAAAGGGATTTCTTGAGTGTTCGAAGTCGTCATGGTGGGGATGGATTTTGTACGGCGGAGTGGTGTTACCGGAGATTGTGACGGCGGAATAATCTCCATTAAAGTCTTCTTCTTCGTCTTCTCTTTTTGGGTTTATGTGAATATATGTGTGGCTGATTGGGTTTTGTTCTTCTTCTGAGTTCAATTATTGAAGTCTATGATTTGAACATTTGTCACTATCTTTGTGTGTGTATTTTATTTATTTTTTATTATTAAAGAGAGACGTTTACTTTCTTTTTATTTGTATTTTTTTCTGAATTATTGTTTTGGTTGGAAGAGAGACAAATTTATGAAAATATAAATTATCATTGTTTACTACTTTTTGTCCATTTTTCTATTTTTGATATGAGTTTCTCTTCAATTTTATAACATAAACAATTCAAGAGGGACAGATTTTTATAGTAAGATTTA
>NC_025692.1:24982384-24986107 GCF_000633955.1 Camelina sativa | reverse complement strand
AACTGTAACCCGGCGGATATTTGAAGCCATACGCGGCGGAAGAATTGAGAACCAGGAGAATCGTCGGAAGAAGTCAAAGCCGTTGGTTGAAGATAAGACAGAGCAGCTTGCTTAACGAGACGGTTACGAATCGAGATATCTCCGACGGATGATGAAATAACCGGAGAGCAGCTACCGTGAAAAATCATCGGTAAAGCGAGCGACGAGTTACTCGGAGAAGAAGAGGAGATGATATCTCTGAGAGACGTGTAGGCCACGAAAGAAGATGGTTTTGTGGTGATCAGGTCGTAGTCGAAGGAAGACGGCGGCGTTGAAGCGATGTCGAAAGGGATTTCTTGAGTGTTCGAAGTCGTCATGGTGGGGATGGATTTTGTACGGCGGAGTGGTGTTACCGGAGATTGTGACGGCGGAATAATCTCCATTAAAGTCTTCTTCTTCGTCTTCTCTTTTTGGGTTTATGTGAATATATGTGTGGCTGATTGGGTTTTGTTCTTCTTCTGAGTTCAATTATTGAAGTCTATGATTTGAACATTTGTCACTATCTTTGTGTGTGTATTTTATTTATTTTTTATTATTAAAGAGAGACGTTTACTTTCTTTTTATTTGTATTTTTTTCTGAATTATTGTTTTGGTTGGAAGAGAGACAAATTTATGAAAATATAAATTATCATTGTTTACTACTTTTTGTCCATTTTTCTATTTTTGATATGAGTTTCTCTTCAATTTTATAACATAAACAATTCAAGAGGGACAGATTTTTATAGTAAGATTTAAAGATGTGAATGTGAAGATTAGATGGGAAATATATTCGGATCCAACCAACCTAAAGAATCATTTATTTTTTCCTAATAATTAAGTTTAGTCTTTTTATATTTTGATTCATACATATCAGGAACCGTTCCGACTCACTATCACCTAAATCAATTTTTTACCAATGGTGCATAATCCCTCGAGGCAGTTATTTTTTATCAAGAGTTCATCAAGGTACTTAGTGTGTCAACCTTCTTTAACATGTGTCAGTTAAACCATTTATGCTGCTTCTATAGTTCTAGTTAGTTAGTGACTTAGTGTCATAACTCATAAGCTAAGGTCAATCCTGTAGAGGAATTGGGAAGCTCTTTATTAGTAAGTATCATAACCTAAGTTTAAACCTGAGTATTTGACCATAGCAGAATTAAGTCAATACTTTATTACTCCAATTCCATACAACCTTGAACCTTCTTTAACATGTGTTAAACCATTTTTTCCCCTAATGTACGCACTCAAAGAGCCACCGAAGGTCAATCCTGAAGCTAAAATTGGTAATCGACTTATTATAATGGTTTCAGGTGAAACTCTATGAGTGGGGAAAAAGGTATGTGATTCTATTTTTCTACCCACTGGACTTCACTTTTGTTTGCCCTACATTGTCACTTTGACAAGAGGTAGATTTAAAACTGAAACTCTAATCCTTTTGCAGTGAGATTTGGTGATGCAGATGACATCGCTAACTTGTGCACTAATCCTTTTGCGTGATGTTGTGATACCTGATTCCTCTGTTTTTTTGGTGGGACTGGACTGTAGGAGTGGAAGACTTCATGGACTTATTTGCTGAATTAATAGTGGGCTGAGGCGGTGAGGCCTGATAGTATTGCAGGAGCCCATTTGTTTTATGTTGGAAAACCCGACTCTGTTTGCTGCAGACAGAGAGAGTAGAACTTTCAAGCCCTATAGATTAAATCAATAACAGTAGTATATAAGTAGATGGGCAATGCACTGAGAGGCAGAGTATTTTTGACTATAGTTTGTGTGATTGTCTATGTTTTACTTTTATCTAGTTTGTGTGATTGTGTCTTTCACTTGAGCAAATAGTTTAGAATGCAATGCAAAGGCAGAGTATTTATTTTATCTTGGCAGAATAAATTAGAAAAAAATAGCCTGTGAGGTCTCTGGATTTGGATTATAACTTTATGAATAGTTTGTTTGATTAACTTAAGTGCTCAGAAAGCTAATGAAATTTCCATCTTTAGCCGACAACTAGTTTATGTTGTATATACGTATACGTTTAACTCGGAATATTCTCTATACTATTACTAATGGCCACAAATATATTATCGTATCACGTATGCGATTTATCTAGTGAAATAAAATAAAAAAATTGAATTATTCAAATAATGTACACATTAGGCAGAAGATGAACTAAAAAGATAATTATAGAATTAAAAAATATTCAAAAGAAAAGGATCGTTTTGTCATTTTCTTGAGATACAGAGCCCTATCCTTCTTTTTCCATTAAACCAAAATGTACAAAGACAAGTGGGGATGATGGGGTTTGGTACAGACGCGGTTAGCAGTTACCCACGTGGTTTATCCACTTCACACATTAACCTCCCCTACAAAATAACGTTATCAAAACGACCCCAATACTTTTTTTTATTTTTTGTCTTCTTTCCGACCTTTTCCTTTGGATGTTAAAAAGGTAAAAAACTTCAATTTCCGCTGTACACTGCTTTACTTTTACCAAAAAATAAACTCCCCCATAATGTTATCCTTTACGTAGCAACCTCCGAACCCGGTACATAACTGAGCCGGTCCACTTCATCCCAAACCAGTTTTGATGTTATCTCATCGAACTCCGGTTCGTATTCCTACATAACATTTTAGTGTACTAAAATGAGTCTAACAAATCACGAATTCGATGTCACTTCTATCAGAATGTAGTAAAATCATTCATACCTCGAGTTGTCGAACCAACTCTTTAGCGTTCGGTGCAGAGACGATGATTCTACGAGCCATTGGGGATATAAATCCTTCGTCCACAGCCTTATCTATAAACGTTAACAGCGAGTTGTAGTAACCATCCACGTTAAGAAGACCCACCTGTCATTAAATTATTGACCAAAAAATAATGTTAGACACCAAATATTTTTAAAAATGGTACTACTAGTATAAAAAAAAGATTACGACATCGGAAGCTTCCGGTCTCACAATCAGGGGTTATGTAGTCGTACGTCGTGACAACACATCGTTTTTTATATTCATGCAAATTATCATATTACATGCTTATAGAATGTGAACAATTAAACTAACATTTAAAATAAGAATAGTACAAAAAAAAAGTTAAGAGGTATAAAGAATCTCAAGAGGAATCTTGTTCCATGTGATTATTACGACGTACCATATGCTACCATTTGTATCTTTATACAGTCAAATTAAAATGAACATTTCTATATATAAAAACACTCTTGAAGGTTTTTTAATAAGAGAATAAATATTCAACAGGCATATTCCGGTCGTAACTCATAACAATAATGCAAAGCTCATATCATCACAATACAGTAAAACCTCTATAAATTAATAATTTGGGACTAAGACATTTTATTAATTTATAGTGATATTAATTTATCTATAAATTAATAATTATTATTTTATAGTGTAAATTAATAATTATTAATTTATAGATATATTTTTAATTGTTTATTTTTTAAAAAATTATGAATTGGAACAACTATAACAAAATAAGATTAAACTTTCGAATGTTATAAATTTTATGGTTTAGGAATTGAACTTGTAATATTTAAAAAGCACTATTTACAATAAATTATAAATATTATAGACAAATTGACTTATACACATCACATAAATTCAAATCTATGAATAATAATATCAATTCTCCTATTTTAATAATCTGTCAAATTATCAAATTGTAAATGATGCATATCTAAAAATTAAAACTTTAAATTT
>NC_025692.1:24979230-24980910 GCF_000633955.1 Camelina sativa | reverse complement strand
CGTAAAAGTTAATTTTAATTTCCCTGATTACGTACCGGCTTACGGTGGATTCCGAGTTGAGCCCATGTAATGACTTCCAGCAACTCTTCCAGCGTACCATACCCACCTAACAGTTTACGAAAAAGAAAATTGATTTCAACATATTGTAGACTTAACACAAATTCTATAATCGAATTGATTTTTTTATTAGTAATGAACAAAACTTGGACTACATACCAGGTAGGGCAATGAAGGCGTCAGCTTGACGAGCCATTTCAGCTTTCCTTTGATGCATATCAGCTACGGCTTTCACTTCTCCGATGGTCTCACCGGTTATCTACAAATTGATACCACCACTTTTTTTTTAGATATTTCTCACTATTGCCACCTCTAAAATGTGAACACCGCAAATTATTTTATATATTATATATTGCATGGTCTTTTTTTATATTGTGGATTTTACATATAAATATATTAGTTTGGTCAAGGAGATGTATCGTGAAGGAAACCAAAAAAACGCTCCAAGTCTCAATCATTCCTTTTTTGGTCCTACCACTATTTTATGTAGATCATTACAAGGCAATTTCTATCTCAATAATACTATATATAATACCAAGTCCAACAAAAAAAAGAGATTCATTCAATAGAGCTTTATTTGGTACATACCTCTCTTGGCATCAAGGTTTTTGGAATAACCCTACAATAAATAAAAGAATATACCGGTTAATAACAATGCATACCGAAAAAAACCGGTTTAGATGTCCATCTACAATTAATTAAGATAGTTGACCATTTTGGTATAGATAATTGAAACGGGATTCTCTCATAGCACAAACAAAACACACACATACGAGAGAACTAGTTGTAGCTTAATTTTAGTAAATAATTTAAAAGGCAAAGAGACACTTTTTGGACAAAGGAAACATGCACAGATCCTTTTTTGTCGTTGTTATGTTGCTTCTCTTATTAGACTCAACTATCTCTTCAAATAACCAAAGATTAATCAATTATCAAATTCCATGCGACAAACAATAGGTTATTAGGCATCATGCATGTAGATAGTCATAATCAACGGTCAAATGTTTTAAACACAATGATGAGTAATGGTTTACTTGGAACTAGCAAATGCATCATATACTAGAGAGAGAGAGAACAAACCCTAGAACATGGCGACCACCATGATGAACAGCCTGAGAGACGAGACCCATAAGCCCCACGCTACCACCTCCGTATACCAAATCAATCCTTCTCTCCACCTTCAACCACATTCCCACCATCAGTTTCTTTAATTATTATTATTATAATATATATGCATTATTTATGATGATAACAGAGTTTTCATGATGAAGACGAACACGTGTCACAAACCCAAACCCAAACCCACAATCGTCCCCAAAAAGAAGCAACCACATCAAATATCAAATCTCAATTAAGAAAAAAGGAAAAAATAGCTCATCATCATCAATCCTAATCTCAATGGTCACCATCCTATTAATACTATTATTATTACCTACAGATCAATCTCACAAATACTACTACTACTATTTAGTTCTACAAACTAGGGGTTCTAATTATTAGTATTAATTTTTAAAATATTTTGTGTTGTTGAAGAAGTACACCCCACAACACACGCTTTGTACATAGAGTCATTATTCTTCCAACGAACATTTTTTGGTTTTTATTGTCTCCCTCGAGGCAATA
>NC_025692.1:24967175-24978760 GCF_000633955.1 Camelina sativa | reverse complement strand
ACCCACAATCGTCCCCAAAAAGAAGCAACCACATCAAATATCAAATCTCAATTAAGAAAAAAGGAAAAAATAGCTCATCATCATCAATCCTAATCTCAATGGTCACCATCCTATTAATACTATTATTATTACCTACAGATCAATCTCACAAATACTACTACTACTATTTAGTTTTACAAACTAGGGGTTCTAATTATTAGTATTAATTTTTAAAATATTTTGTGTTGTTGAAGAAGTACACCCCACAACACACGCTTTGTACATAAAGTCATTGGGTATGAATAGTGACTGCGGTTAGGGCGGCCAAATCCGTCAGCGGTTTAGTCCGCCCCAAAAATAGGGCGGACAACAGATCACTGCGGACCAAGTCTATTTGTATGTAAGCGGTCCGCAGTTGGTCCGCAACGGTCTTGTTTTTGCTTTATTTAGATCGCACCACTGCGCACTGCGTTTGATGAATGGTAAATAAAAAGCGGTCCAGTCCGCAGACAGATTTGTCCACCCTGACCGCTGCAACTATTCACACCCATTATTCTTCTAACGAACATTTTTTGGTTTTTCTTGTCTCCCTCGAGGCACTAAAAAAACTGTCATTATTATTTTATCTTCCCCGTAAACAAAATCATTGGTTATACTTGGAAACTTAAGTTTTAGGTTTAAGAAAAATCATAGGAAACCTCAGAGATCCAGAGTAATGGAAAAACAAGATATATGTGTGTAATAATGTAAAACTTACTAAAAATTAAAAATAAAAAAATCTTTAAAGAAGAGATCATGCAAGAGTGCTGCTCGAGTGACAGGCGGGTTACAGCTAAGCATAGTAGAAGCTACTATTGTGTCACCTCTCTCTCATGCCAATAACACAACAATAAACCATAGCACAAATTCGATTTCTCAAAAAAAAAAAATTGAAAATCAGCGTCCACACGTTTGGTAGATTCATCATTGTTCGTTGCAACACACAATCAAAACCCCATAATAGCCAATGTTTCAAAGAAAGATTCTCAGTTCATATTTCAAATCAAATCTTCATCTTTTGAGTTCATATTAAATACCATCATATAGTTTTAAATCAATCAGTCTTTTTAGCAAACAAATAGTAAAAAGAAAAAGAAAAAGAAAAAGAGAGAGATATCTTAAAAGCTAAGTACTTACAAACAATACAAGAAGATGATTAAGAGTGTATCTTTGTGTTGAGTTGTGGATATGAATGTACATATAAACTATAAAATATACATATATGTGTGTGAGTGAGTAGAGAAAAAGTTGAAGATAGAACGTACCAACTCGTTACCCAATTGGATGGCAGCTTCTTGGTATGAAGGTTTTTTGCCGGAACTGCTTCCACAGAAGACACAGATCCTCTTGAATCTTGATTTTGTCTCTTCCATCTCTCTCTTTCTCTTTTCTCTCTCTCTCTCTCTCTTTCTTTGTCTCTCTCTCTAGCTTAAAAGTTAAATTCTATGATTATTATGATGAATGAGACTACACTTTGGAATTGTGTTTAGTATTTATATATATATATAGAGGAGAAGAAGGAGACTATAAATGCGATTCCCATGCCCTTCCCCTGTTATTAAATATTATTCTCCTAATGTTTCTAATTTTCTATTTTATTTTGTGTTCACTTCTTGCGAAGAATTAAACCTATCTTTTGGAGTACTATTATTTTAATTTGTAGTTTGAATATTCCAGTGGAAACTCTAAAACACGGCTTAAAAATACTTATATCTTATTTATCCAGCTACTGTGTATATACCATTTTTTATTATAGTATGGTTATTACAACTTCCTTACATTTTAGTATAGTACTATTGTTTTATAATAGATATGTTTGAAAAGTCATTTTGTGTCTGTATACGGCCGTGATTTATAATATGATCTTCTACATTTATTTAATTCATTTTTGTGTGGAAGGATTAGATTAGATCTATCACAGGTTGGAAGATCTGTTCAGATTTTGTATCTGATTAGTTCAATGCAACCAGATTCGTGGATCATGTTTTAATTTGAACATTTCATTTTTCTCAAACTAAGTAATGTCCATCTCACCAAAAACTATGTATTTGTTGGATACTGAATGAAATCGGTCTGATCCATTTTTGATATCTAAATCTTAGTGTACAGAACCACTCGTGTACTGGTCTTCTATTTCATTTGTAGAAACAGCTATATGTCTTAATTTTTCTTTGTTAAAAGGAATTTTGAACTTTAACAAAAATTCGGAAAGAAGCAATTTGGACTTTCAATTCAACATTTAAAAAAAAAAATATTTGTACACACAGATAAAAACTCTTTGTATCACGCATAATTACGATGGTTGCACACTTGCACTATATATTTTGATTTCATCCATTGTATGCATATGAACATCTGAAAGCTGTCAAAACTATCACTTCACCACTATGTTGTATAGAATGTCATGTGAACCCTTATAAGTTACAAAAAAAGCTATAAGTTAAAAGAACATCTTATGTATAGTTAGTTACAAACTTACAACAATGCTAGCACAGAAAGTATTCACTTTTTGAGTGATCAACTAATAATAACTTAGAAAACAGCTAAGATATTGCAATTTGCTCATTTAATATAATCTACATACACGTTGAAGATTTGACAACCACATGAAGAAGAAAGAGGTCAGTTTTCTAATCGAGGTTTGGAAAATTATATGTATAAGATATTGTAAGTTGTCTCAGTGATCTGATTTGGTTTCGATTTGGTTCATGTTTAACTATACTGGTATAGATAGTCAAATAAGTAAAAATAAATCGTTTTGATTTGTATTCCTTTCGTTCGGGGTTTTGAAATGTGCATTGCGAAAGAAAATGTTAGGAAAGTTTGGAATGATAGACAAACGTCGCAAGACATTTATAGTTTTTTGGTCATCTATAGTATATAGTTTCTTACTTCAATTTATTGGTCACTAGCCGTTTGTAAAGAAAAACAAAATTCATTCTTTGCTGAAACTATTTATAATTTTTGTTAGATTAATGTATTTATTATTCAAAGTCTGGCGAGGTGTCTCGTAATCACTTATTTAGTTCTTCACGTCTTTATCAATTTTCAACCCTCTAAAGCAACAATACCTCCGCGTATTCACATTTCACACCCACATTTTTTAGATTAGTATTATATACTTTTTTAATTTCTTTGTCACATGTATATTACATTTTAAATGTGTGTGTGTTAGTAATATGAAAACAGAATAAAATCAACAAATATTTACAAAACTCCATTTAGTTTGATATTTAGAGCAATCTCTGTAAGCAAGAGGATATTTTTTTAGCGTTGAAGAATATAGTAAACGGCTTGTAGTTGATCTTAATCTAATGATTAATGAACATCCTCCTCTTTCTTTTGATGAACCAAAGCAAGTATAGTTTCATAAGTAGAGGAAAAACGTATATAATAATTACTTATTAGTTTGGCATACATTATTTTTAAAGATGTTGAATATATAACAGTTGTCAGCTGATGTAATCATCCAACAAAATTTGGATGATCCTTACATCGCATCTTTTGACTAAACCTTTTTACATCGCATCAAATTTGTATGATGCTTCGTAGACTTGAAGACCAAAGCAACACAAAACCATTAGAATGCAATAGATTAACAAATAACAATACAGTTTAACTGAGAGAAATAAAAATTGTTACCTTTCCTAACTTTTCTTTTTGGCCGACAAATGTTTATGAATTTATTTGTAACTGAATAGTGGAATTGACCAACAACAATATAGAATCGAATATTGGTAAAAATCATAGAAGTTTGTTTTCTATGCAAATCCTAGTATATTTCCACCTTGTCATCCTAGCTCAAAATCATAATTAGAATGTAAAGTATCTTCTTATAGATTTATTATTAAAGACAATATATGAAAAAACCGAGTATCTAAGCTTATATTTTGTGTTTTTGTCAACATCAAGTATCTAAACTTAGGGGTTTGCATAATTTGTGGAACTTATGTTGGATTTTAATTAGATCACAAAATAATGAATATCAATATTTATATGTAACCATTAATAATAATAAAAAAAAGATTGAAGACCTTAAATAAGTTTATGTACAAGTCGCTTTCGCTAAGATAATCACGATGATCAAGAAGATTGTATGAGCTGTTGGTGTTACATATAAAAATTAGAAAGAAAAACTCATAGCATCTTTGATCACTTAGTTTTTAAATATTTGTTAAAGACAAAACTCATTAACAATCCTAGATTCTTTTGTTTTAATTGAATAACACAAAACTTTTAATAACTTTATAAAAGTCTTAATCCAATAACCCAGATTTGTTAAGATTTTAAATGACTTTTTACAAATCACAAACTAATAACACTCAACTTTAAAAGAGTTTAACAAAATCTTGATCTAATAACAACAGATTCTACATAACATTTAAAATTCTTAAAACTCTATTCAAATCTTAAACCAATAACCCCCATTTCATTGTTTTTCTATTACAATCTTCCCTCATTCTTTCTATTTTTCTTTCAGACCATATTTGATGGTGATGTAAGCAAAATGACGATTTGTGTTGTGGACCTTGTGGTATTGTAACGTTACCTGAAAGCCCATTAATCACTCATATTGGGCCTTTTAAGACCCATTTAAGTTACGAAACCCTCTAAACGACTTAGCGAGTTTCACTAGAGTGGCACCGAGTCTTCTTCAACCTTTGGCAAAAAAACCCCAACGAACACCAGTCATGGAGATTAGGGATGACTACAAATTCCTGAGAATTCAAGACGCTTTCAAGGCATTGCATCTCCATGTTAACCTCATTGGAGTCATCGTCGAGCTAAATTTCTCCACCGGCTCTGGTAATCGTGACCTTTTTTTTTGCAGTTTCAATCTAATATACAAAAATTCCCGAAAACTTCCATTTTCATTGATTAATCGAAATTTTTTTACACAGATTGTTCATGTATGCTCAAAATCGTCGACCCATGGCATTCAGGATCTGGCCTTCCCGTTAAATTCGTCGCTCGTACCACTCAAACGCTTCCTCGTGTTGAATCAATTGGAGATATAATCTTGCTTTCACGTGTAAAGGTTGGTCCATACACCATTCTCTTATATTGACACTTATCTTCTGGGTTTTGATTTTGATTACTCTTATTTTCTTAAACGCAGATTGTGCTGATTAACCGGAAAATCACAGCTCTCTGTAATGAAACATCTTCTTCTTCTACGTTTGCTCTGTTTAATGGGAAACATGGCGTTGATTTTGTACCATACCAGTCGTTACCAAAATTTCTGATTAGGGAACAGGATAAGAGCTTCTTATCCAATCTGAGAGAATGGTTGATTACTTACAAGTTCGAAGATGGTAATTAATGATATAATCACATTACTGATTCAGCATTTTTGTTGTTTCGTTTCTTAAGCATGTTCTGCTGCATTTGGTCGTTGCTAGTGAATAGTAGTATTGTTCGTTGAAATCTCCATATGCAAATGGGTTGCTTTGTATTTGATCTGAAATGGCTTCTGTGTATTTGGTAAGTTTCGATTGTTCTCTAAGGTTTGTTTTGTTGTATGATAGGGTCATGCTGTTTCACACCCTTGAAAGATATCAAAGAAGGGGAATGTTCAAACTTATCTTGCCTGGTAGGTTGATGTTTCTTTATAAAAGAGTTTATTTTGGTTTGTATCGTTCATGTTTATTTCTATTTATGGAACTGGAAGTGTTTTAAAGTGTATAATGATCTGTTATGTCTTTGACATTGTTTCTCATTCTTTGTTTCCTTTGAAGATTGTTCACATTTCCAAGGTGTATAAAGATAGGTGGTACATTTATGTTTGGGATGGAACTGAGCTGCCACCGTGCAACATCTTGGTAAAGTAAGTATATTGTTTCCTCATCTGAATACAAACGAGTACAAAAAGCTTCTCTTTTGCGTATATTCACTTCCTAGCTTCTGTTCTCATCTCACTCTTGACTTTGGCTTACAATTTGACGTCGTAACAGGTCAGAAAGGCTTCCTTTATGTGTTGAACCCGAGATGTTGCCTACATACATTTTACGTAAGTTTCCTACTTTTGGTTCTGTTTTGAGGATCATAGTAGATAGAGTTAGTGAGAAGCAAGCCATTCATTGTCTCCAACCTGGTCAGCACGTGAAGTTTCTGAACATTTTCTTTCAAGTAAATATGGGATTATGGAACGCCACTTTTACTCCCTCTACAAAGATGCAGTACACAATGAGCAAAGAGATGCAAGTCTTTAGTCCTCAAAGGTTTCTTCTGATTCTTTTTCTTATCCTGTGAGTTGGTGTTATGCTTCGTCCGTTTGTTCTTCAGCTTAAAACATACCTTTTTACAAATTCAGAATGTGTGGAGAGAAGTTTTCATCGAGATGGAACCCCATCATCACACGTTGTATTAGTCATTCACATTCAGGAATCACAGGTAATAATAACCAACTCATAGTTTTGAGTTGTAGAAATTTTACAAAACGCTGACAGTTTTGGTAATATAAAATACTAATGGTTTAATCCTTTTCAGGGGTTGCCCATGAGGACGCTCCTTTTGTTTCTCTGATGGACATCCTGACCTATCACAATGTAATGTGTCCCAAAAGCTTTTGATTTATCCCAAGTTGTAGAACAATGTGTGTACTGATAGGAAAAGTTTATTGAATTGATGTATAGTTATGCTTATGCAGGTGACCGCTAAATTCAGGTGTGTTGTTCGATTCATACAAGTGTATCCCCAAGATATCAGAAAACTCCGCGATTCCAACGGAAAGATCAAATTGCTAGCGATATTAGAAGATGCAACTGCCAGAATCCATGCTTCTCTATATGCTGATGAAGGGGTAAAAATACTAATGATTGCTGAGTTCATGGAAGATTTGATTTTCCAATATTTTATATCTGCAAAATTCTATTGATAGGAAAAGTTTTTCGGCTGTGACCAATCCGATGAAGAGGCTCTAGTCGAGAAGATGAATAAATTGTTAGGAGGTGAGGAGATGGAACAAGTGCCAAGAAACCCTCCATGGGTGCAATGTTGCTTGCTCTCGTTCTACAAACACAAAATGGATCAATGGGGAAGCAGAAGATTTAGGATTTTTGATACATGGATCAATGCTTCATGAACCACATGAAATCAATGACAAATCATATTGTTAATTTTAGGATATTGATGTTAATATTGTTAATGCCGGTTTAACACCCATTCGAAGGTAATTTAAAAAAGACATAAAATTGTAATATCAAAAGTAATTTATTTATTTACATGGAACAATACAATAGNTCTTCTGATTCTTTTTCTTATCCTGTGAGTTGGTGTTATGCTTCGTCCGTTTGTTCTTCAGCTTAAAACATACCTTTTTACAAATTCAGAATGTGTGGAGAGAAGTTTTCATCGAGATGGAACCCCATCATCACACGTTGTATTAGTCATTCACATTCAGGAATCACAGGTAATAATAACCAACTCATAGTTTTGAGTTGTAGAAATTTTACAAAACGCTGACAGTTTTGGTAATATAAAATACTAATGGTTTAATCCTTTTCAGGGGTTGCCCATGAGGACGCTCCTTTTGTTTCTCTGATGGACATCCTGACCTATCACAATGTAATGTGTCCCAAAAGCTTTTGATTTATCCCAAGTTGTAGAACAATGTGTGTACTGATAGGAAAAGTTTATTGAATTGATGTATAGTTATGCTTATGCAGGTGACCGCTAAATTCAGGTGTGTTGTTCGATTCATACAAGTGTATCCCCAAGATATCAGAAAACTCCGCGATTCCAACGGAAAGATCAAATTGCTAGCGATATTAGAAGATGCAACTGCCAGAATCCATGCTTCTCTATATGCTGATGAAGGGGTAAAAATACTAATGATTGCTGAGTTCATGGAAGATTTGATTTTCCAATATTTTATATCTGCAAAATTCTATTGATAGGAAAAGTTTTTCGGCTGTGACCAATCCGATGAAGAGGCTCTAGTCGAGAAGATGAATAAATTGTTAGGAGGTGAGGAGATGGAACAAGTGCCAAGAAACCCTCCATGGGTGCAATGTTGCTTGCTCTCGTTCTACAAACACAAAATGGATCAATGGGGAAGCAGAAGATTTAGGATTTTTGATACATGGATCAATGCTTCATGAACCACATGAAATCAATGACAAATCATATTGTTAATTTTAGGATATTGATGTTAATATTGTTAATGCCGGTTTAACACCCATTCGAAGGTAATTTAAAAAAGACATAAAATTGTAATATCAAAAGTAATTTATTTATTTACATGGAACAATACAATAGTACATAAGACAAATATATACCTCTCGAACGATATAACAGAAAAGTCCCATGTATCACAAATAAATAATGAAGCAAAACACAATCTAAACCTCAAAAATAAGAATCAAATAAATATAAAAGTGTATATGATGAAATCGAAGACTATAAGAGCATTGACTTTTTGACTAGCATCAAAAGTCAACATCACACTTGGTCCGCTGAAACTGAAACCCGCTGGTCGTATTAGTGTTACTTAGAGGAACCTTGAGTTCGCACTCGATGTTCGGCTTGAACCTCCAAGACTTGATCAACCCAAACTTAAACCTAACCCTAAGTCGAAGCTTCGTATCGATCCTATAGATCTTAGAATTCACATCCTCGTCCAGATCCTTCCTGTCTTCGCCGTCAAGTAACACCAACTGCTGTCCTCCGAGTTTAGTTCCAACCACCGTCGTGTTCTTATGTCCCTGGTAAAACGGCGAGATGTTACTGGACCCAAACCGTTGATCACCGTAGAGTCCTCTGACCTCGATCTGGTCATAGTAAACACCGATCCGTCGGTTAGGGTTACGGATGGTGAAGTTGAGGTCGAGATTGTAACGGATGTTGTTTGTGGCTGGGTCGAGTGTGAACTCGGTGAGCTTAGCATCGGTGACGTGGAACTTGATACCGTTGGGTCTGAATATGAGCCAGATGATCAAAGCAGCTATGCCTAACAAGACTGCTATGGCTATGAGGATGTTGAAGATGACGCTCAAGATACAGCAGCCGCAACAACCAAGACAGTCACCTAAACAACCGCATCCGCAACTGCCGCCGCGTCTGCCGTGGCTGTGTGAGACTTTCTTCGGCGGAGGAATCGATGGTCCGTAATACGCACCGTTTAAGTCCGACATGATTAGAAATGCCTCTGAGAATAAAGATTTGGAAAGAAAAGTTTTTAGGTTGGTGTGATATTGAAAAAGTAGTTATATGATTTAGTGAAGAAGATGAAGAAGCAGAGGACATATATATATATACACTGTAGAGATAACGTGTATTAGATAAAACGATTTAGCTTGACGCGGTTTTGTGTTTTTTAAAAGTCAATGGTGACTGCGCGGACCGTTTTAATCAAGAGGTTACTTGCGAGATGCGACACTGTTCTTAGATATTTATGATTTTTAACTGTTTAATTATCATTTAAGATGGTTTCTCTTTCTCATATTTTTTACATTTTTTTCCACCTTGCAGTCTATATAGATTAATTGGTGACTGATGAGATTAATGTGGAGGATCGGATGAAAAAATATCTATATATTTTGTCAAATGCGAATAATTTATATATAATATATGTACTTGTGGAAATGTGATGATCTTAAGTGCGGTGGTTGGTTTGTGAATTGGGTAAAGAGAGTTACATTTACAATGTAATACTTCCTGTAAGCTTCGGAGAAACTTCCTCAATGGCGACTGAGATAAGATAAGCCACGCCATTGTTTTCGAATCTTGACGAAAGACTTTTTGAGGAAAAACTTCTAAAATGGGGGAAATTTTTTTATAAGTCTATACTATATATACGAAAGTTGTAACATTAATTACAAGCCAGTCCCGGTCCAGGATATATCAAAATTATATGTATTATTAACATAACTTTGATCTTTTCTTTTACCAAAAAAAAAAACTTTGATCTTTTTGTTTGCAAGTTGAAACTAAGGTTAGGTTTCCATATGTTTATTTTATAAATACGAGATTTCTACTGCTAAAAATTATTTTTATCAATTAATGAAAATTAATGTTTAATTTGAAAGATTTCTCAACTTCAAAGAAAATTGAACATGGCAAAGACTTTTTGTTTTGTTTTGGTTATTAACATTGTGAAGACTTGGTAATGTTTTAATGCTAAAAGCAAGGAAAGCTAAGGGAGGTTTTAGTGTTGGCATGATGTGACCTGTAGTTGTATACGAAGATTAGGTGAAGACATGCTTTCAAATGTTACATCTTTCTTAAATGAGAAAGGTCAATTAGATTTAATAAAAGAATTACTATTAAACTACCTAGATCGCAACTGAACAATTCATATATAATTATAAATACTCTAATATCTAAAGTAATCATATAATATGAGATGTAATGTTTTTTTAATTCAGGTAGTCGTTAAAGTTTAGGAAATTTGTATCTCTTTAAAACTATATTTTATTGTCTTATCTTTAAAGAAAAACCTGGTGAACTAGAGTTTAATCCGGTGTTTAGTGTGTCGTAATCAAACATTAAAATAAATAGACAAAACAGAAAGTTGTATCATGATTCATGATTCATTTTAGTTACGTTGTCTTTTGGTTATGAGGATGAATGTTTAGTGGACGTAAATGTATATTTGTTCATTTTTCGGTTTGTTGAATCTAGAATTCACACAATGAATTTGTTTGAGTGGGGGACAAATTCACTTAAGATCTCCCTCTAAAACAATGGATTAAAACTAGAAAATAAAGAGAGGTTTTGATCTCTTTAGAGACATAAGACTCGGGGCTTAAGATGTATATGCATTACGACACCTGGTTCTTTCTAGATCGATGGGAAAAAGTTCATGATGTAAGAGGATCTGACAATTGCGAACAGGCTGCATCTGATCAAGATAACTGGTCATAAGTTGAGATATAGAGCACCGATTGAGGCGTGGTCGATCTTGTTAGAAAGCTAAGCCTCGGGGCTTCAGTTTCATATGAATACCGATTTTTTGTTTCTTCTAGATCGGCGGCAAACTACACTCCAATTCGTGATGACGAGCTGATAGCTAGGGTTTCGAACAAGATGTGTCAGTTCGGAAATAGGGTGATAACTTTCGATTGACACTTCGGATTGGGTTGAGGTCGCCTTCTCCGGCAAGTTGACTCTAAGGCCTATCCATGGATGGGTTGTGCGTAATCTGGGTCATAGTAATTTGTCGGGAAATCGATCCGAAGGCTGCATGGTGCGATGAAGACGGATCTGTGTTTTAACAGATTGTGTATGCTGCAGACAAACGGTGATATCTTTCGGCAGACATGTCCGATCAATATGAAACCGGTTTCTATGGAAAGATGACTCTCGGGGCGATCTATGATTAGGTTATGCGTAACGTGGTTCATCGTATTCAGCTGAAAAATCGATCCCGAAGCTGACTAGCGGTAAGCAGGCGGATCTGTATTTTGAAGAATAGAGTATGCTGCTGTGAAACTGCGATATCTCTCTGAATATAGCTCCGATTGAAACGAAATTGAGTTCTATGGAAAGCTGGTCTTCGGGGCAATCCGTGGATGGGTTATTCATCTTCCAGTTCGTCGGGAGCTACCGGGAAATCGCCTTGCAAG
>NC_025692.1:24900470-24965305 GCF_000633955.1 Camelina sativa | reverse complement strand
TGTTGAATCTAGAATTCACACAATGAATTTGTTTGAGTGGGGGACAAATTCACTTAAGATCTCCCTCTAAAACAATGGATTAAAACTAGAAAATAAAGAGAGGTTTTGATCTCTTGAGAAAGAAATTAGGGTTTTGCCCAAGAACAATGAAGAACTAGGGTTTTTGTATTAATTGCTGAATACTTTACAATGAGAGGATATCTCCCTATTTATATGAATACATTGATTATAAAATAAGTCTATTTTCCTTAAATCTCTGATCTTCAAATATGGTAAATTTCCTCTTCTGATGATCTAGTCGGGCTTAGGGGGCGGTCTCGGAGGTCGGTCAAGTGACTTCGCCGGCTTCTGCTTTTGGGCCAGTTTAGCTAGCCCAAAAAGGGGGTCCCTCGGTTTAGTTAATGTACAAAGTCTATTTGGTTTACCTTTGCTTTAGATCGGTATGTCGTGGGTGCTAAATCCCGCACCAACACGGTTGCCATTATATCGTCATACCTAATGTAAAATTAGAAATAGTAAGGGATTAAAAATGAAATCCACCTAAATTTAAAAATCACACACATGAAAGGGATTTTGAAAAACTAGCAAAAGCTACAGAGGAGTTAGCTTTTGCCAAAAAAAAAAGAAAAAAAACCTACAGAGGAGTTTTAATCTTAACATACAAAAAATCTAAGTGGCATAATATTTTCTGTTGATGAACAAATTCATCAACTACTTATGTATAAACAGTTACACGCTTAGTAAAATGTATTAACATGACTTAAAACGACAAAAAGGGAAGTTTTTGTAGATAACTGTGTATTTTTATCATCTGCTTTTCTTACGGTATAACTTCGGTTCCAAACTTTGTAAATTCATGGACTCATGGGCGTAAAGGATCAATTACCTAGATTTTCAGTTAAAAAAATATATGCTCATTCAAGTTTTATAGATTCGGCAGCGTGTACTATGAAACCAAACACGTGGGAGAGTTAGTAGATTACAATGGGACTAAGATTTGTTTATTTTTGTTTTTGGTTGAAAAATGCATAATAACAAAAATAAGTCGTCCCCAAACTGCCAAACACATCTGATTAGTTGGTGACGATCATTGCGCCATGCTCGAATTGTACATCGCTCTTCTTACGATATATTTGAATGTTCTTATTGAACCTTTTCCACAAAACCAAAAAAAAAAATAGCACTTGTGGGTGAATCATCTCTCGCAAGTTTCTTGAACTCCGGGAGAAAGTGGATTCCAGCTGTGGAGAATTACGCCTAAAAATAAAGGATCTCTTGCAAAAGATCGAGGTTCTTTTTCCATTTTTTTTTTTTGCGGTAAAAATAGTCGAACGAGTTTTATTATTATAAGATGACTATAAAATAGCAAAGATAAATTGACTATATTATTAACCAAAAATAAAGATGAATTATATAGAATGTAGGGAAAATAATACCCTAATTCTTGTAAAATAAGCAACATGATTCTGCTTTTTTCTCGTTTCAAGATCCAAGACTATTTAGGAGACAAACTAACTAATATATTAGGAATAAAGATTTGATCAAGGGTTTCCTTTGAATGTACTTAAGAACGCAAAAAGCCAACGATTATCTAAACTTTAATGAGGAATTAAAAAAACTATGACAATGGGTCTTTTACTCTGCTTTAACCCAAGAAAAATAAAAAATAAAAACTCAAGAAAGAAAAAAAAAATAGAAGATAAGACCTGCATTAGACAATGACACCGTAACACAACGTACACGAGCATTAACGGAATGGTTAAATTGGTTATCATACCTATTAGATATTTTCACTTATATAAAAATTTATTTGTCGTCACATTAACTGGATCAGCACAAAATCATAGTCAATGAAACAAGAGAAGAAGCATATATTATAGTTATGTGAAAAAAGAATACTACCAATTAAAAGTCATATTTTTCATAATAATAACGCAACCGGTTGATTAATGTAATTCTTGCTATTATTACTCCGTGACGTAAATAAAAAAAATAGTTATAAAAACTGAACTGCTACGTTATCACCGTATCGTTAAGTGGTCTTCTACTATTCTCATACATCAACTCTGCAAGGCTTGGCGATCCTATATTTCATGGCGTTCTTTCCGACCATAACTCCGGCAGCACTATTCCCAACGTTAATAGACGCCGGACAATTCACGTGGAGGTGATATTCACCGGTGATGAAACTTCCGACTTTCCAACGGATTTGGCCGAAGAGATAGAGCGTCAACTCGATCGTACCAGGTTGGTCTGGAACGATAGGCAAACCGATGACCGAAGAAACGGGGACGGAGTTTCCACCGATGATAGGAGACCACATCTTGACTTCTTTGTGTCCCTGATAAGTCGGAGAGATCGCAGTCTGCCAAGTGATCTGTTGGTTATGGTAAGAAGCGTAGAGGTTGAGACGGTCGTAGTAGATACCGATCTTGTCGTTAGGGTTTTCAGAGGAGATAGAGACTTGGAAGTTTGAGTTGAGGATGTTCAGTGGATTGCCGGAGATGTTGAAGTTGGAGACGATGGCCTCTTCGAGGGAGAAGCGTGGCTTCGACGGTTGAAGGACTACCCAAACTAGGAAAACTGCGAGAATGATTACAAAAAGGATTACAAAGAGTATTATGACTGGAAAGAATTTACGGCAGCCGGATGAGTGGCTGTGGTGAGAGCCACATTCTTTTATAGCCATGTCGAACGGAGCTCCGGTGGTCGTAGGATCGAAGGTTTTTGGTGGTTGGTGGTACAGAGAAAGTGCTCTGGGTGGCCTTTTTATATAAAAGAAACGTATATTCTCGTTATAGAAAGTTTAGTTTAATAATGATAAATAGAAAGTATGGTAATGCAAATATTATGAAATTTGGAAATCAAATATTATGAAGGGATTATATTATTTGGTATTATACGATAGGAAAAGGAAATTAATGGTAAAAATAGAAGAAAGAAGTAACAGGAAAAAACGATCTCTAGACTTTTTTTCTGTTCAAAACTCTAAAAAATGTAACTTCATGGAAAAGTAAATTGACCCACCAAAGATACAAACTTTATAGAAATATAGATTTGTACATTATACATTTAATTAAGAAAGGAAATTGTACATTAATTCCATTTAAAGAACAAAAGAGATGAAATTTTTACCCTCTTTTTTTTTTGTATACTTGTTATAATTTTTATTAACATTTGTCCAAAAAAAAATAAAAATTATATTAACATAGTTCATATTATTGTTTACAAAAAGAAAACGTATTGGGCTTTGCTTTGGGTTAATAAATAGCCCAATGGCCTTTTTGAGCACTGCAACTGAAACGACAGCGTTTAATTGTCTGGGTGAGTAAGGGTAGTGTGGTAATAATATACTATTTTTATCTCACTTGTGTGAGAGAAGAGAACAACATGAAAACCAATCACCGATAGCTCTGAGCGCCGGGACGAAGGAGGAAGCCTCTAAATTAATTAGTTGCCGTCGTCTCGTTATGGCCGTGAAGGCTTCTGGATTGATAGGGAGACCAGCAATCTCAATTCATCTAGACTTCTACTCGTTTCCTGTGAAACTCTCATGCTTGAAACTTCGCGTCACTTCTCCTCCAAAGCCACTGGTGGTTTTATCAGTGGCCTTATCGTCGTCTCCGGCAAGAACAGTTGAGTGTCCTCCTGTTGGTTACCGGAAAAATGTTGGGATTTGTCTCGTTAGCCCATGTCGAAAGGTGACTTCTTTCTCCCTCTTATGTCTCTCTCTCTCTATCTGATTTGGAACAAATTTTGATTTTGAATTGGTTTTGAATTTGCAGATTTTTACGGCGTCAAAGATTCATATTCCGGATACATGGCAGATGCCTCAGGTGAATCTTCTACAAGCTCTCTTTTGTGATTACAAAATGGGTTTATTGTAGTCCTTTGTATTCTGAGTAATTTGATTGCTTAGGAGAGCTTAGCTCTCACTTGTCACCTAGCAACAGCTCCTTTGTAGTGTATTTGAGTGATAAAGTTCTTATCTTTATGGCTATAGAGGTGTTAGATTTCACAGTTTTAGGGGATTGTTCATTTGAATATACAAAGTTATAACTTTGGTAAGGACCAAATGCAATGACAATAAGGATCTCAATACGGCAGTGAGGATATGAGAAAGTGAAACTGAGAAGTAGGTTAGGCTGGAGATTGACCAGTTTATGATTCTGTAGGGGATCAGTTAAAGCTATAGGTTTATTAATTCTGCTTGTACAGGGTGGTGCTGATGAGGGAGAAGATTTGAGAAACGCTGCCTTTAGAGAGCTGAGAGAAGAAACAGGGGTTACCTCAGCGGAATTCATTGCGGAGGCACGCTTTTTGACATCTCTCTCATAGTAAATTGTTAAATTATATTTTAACAAGATTCATTTTGAAGGTTTCTGGATTAGATTTGGAAATTGTTTTGTGTGTCACCAAACTGAGCTTTTGACTCTTTTAAACATCTAGATTCCAAACTGGTTGACCTATGATTTTCCCCGAGAAGTGAAGGATAAGCTAAATCGGAAATGGCGAACAAGCTACAAAGGCCAAGCTCAGAAGTGGTAACAACTAAAGCTTATAGTCTAACATATCTGTGGAAACAATCTTATAGCTGCAGTCTGCAGATACAGGATCTAAACAATTGTTTGTTCATCGATGGTTGTCTGATACAGGTTTCTCTTCAAATTTACTGGCAAAGAGGAAGAGATAAATCTCCTTGGAGATGGTACTGCAAAACCAGAGTTTAAGGTGTGGTCGTGGATGCTACCAGAACAAGTGATTGAACATGTGAGTGTAGTTTTTGGCTTTAGCGTACACTATTGTACTTGTGTGTGTGCCTGAATTGCGGTGGCCTTATCATCATTCTTTCTTTCTCTGACAGGCTGTATATTTCAAGAGACCTGTCTATGAGCATGTCATAAAGCAATTCAACCCTTATTTTATGGATGAAGAGAAGGTTTCCATGGACTCGTCTAAAGATTGAATTTTCCCGACAACAAGATTCACCAAGTGAATACACAGAGTAGGAGGAAAACAATCAAATTCATTATACAAGTTTCTCTTGAGCACCGTTATTATTATATATGAAAATTGAATGAATCTCCTTTATGTTCAGACATTGATCTAGTAGTTTGATACAACATATATAAATCCTCACGAATTAGTTAATTATAATAGAGCTCAATATTATTGCTGCTGATCCAGAGAAAGACCTTTCAGATGTTGTCGTTGGTACTCTCCCTCCCTCTCTTGTACAAATCGATCATTGCCTGCAGCCTTTTGCGTAGTGTCCTCTTAAAATCGAAAATAACCTTAAATAAAAATAATATGACAAAATTGAAAATAATAATACTTGTGAGAACTAAAAAATAATTTTAAATAACCTTAAACCCTACGTGGCGGCCTATGTCTTTTTTCTTCTCTTAAAATCGTTGCCGGCGGTTCCCTCAGCACCATCGCGAAATCGGTGTTTTAGCCGGTTTGGTTTAATTAAAGCATCGAAACCGGTGTAAGTAAAAAGGCTAACCTTAACCGATAATACTAGCTAGATAATACAGTCTTCTCTTTCTCGTCGCTCTTCCGCCACCCCCTCTGTCTCCGTTATTAGGTTTTTGTGAGACTCTTCTTGATTGAGAGTTTTTATCCTCCGAGATTGTTTATCTCTAAGCTTCAGAATTTGAATAGCTTCTGGTGTTTTACGTAGCTGTATAACACAATGGTTCGCTCCAAGGCTCCTGCAAAGAAGCAGCAAAAGAAAGGAATTGATTTCAAGGTTGCGTTTTTTTTTTTTTTTTTTTAACATTGCTGTTGTCTTCCATGAATCTTCTTCTTCTTCTTCAAGTGTTCTGATGAATTGTTCTGATGATGTTTTGTTTTATTTTGGCAGAAAATTAAGAGAAAGCTCGGGAGGAAATTGCCTCCACCGAAGAATGCAACTAACACTGAGGTTAAATCCAAAGGTATCTGCTTTCTCCTGCAAATTTCAAACTTTTTTCTTCCCTTATTAGCTTCTCTGCGTATGTAAGGTTGAAACTTTCGTTGTTTATATTGCAGCAATTATACTTCCTGAGCAAAGTGTGGCAGCTGAGAAGAGTGGCTTTGCTACAAGTAAGAAAGGCTTGACCTTGATGGAACTTTTGAACCAAACTCCACATCACAATGCCAAAGTTCGCAAAGGTCCTTCTTTTTTTTTCCTCTCTCTCTTACTTATGAGTAAATTATGATTCCCTGCTATGTTGTTCGGTTGATCAGTTTTTTTTTTTGGTTTTTCT
This sequence comes from Camelina sativa, assembly GCF_000633955.1. Taxonomy (NCBI): domain Eukaryota; kingdom Viridiplantae; phylum Streptophyta; class Magnoliopsida; order Brassicales; family Brassicaceae; genus Camelina; species Camelina sativa. The sequence goes on along the minus strand of NC_025692.1, from coordinate 24,959,051 downwards.
TTGTGCAGAAGCATTACATGGTCTCAAAGACATTTTCAAGAATCATCCAGCTGAGCTGTTGTCACTTAAATATCTTATAGTACAGACACTCGCGGGACGCGTTAGTGATACTGATAATCTAGTGAGAGATACTTTTTATCAATTATTTGAGACTGAGATCTTTCCTGCTTGTAAAGAGGTATCAGTTCTTCTCCTTTTTTCCTCCACTTGTTCCGATATGTCAATTTGAATTTTATAGTCTGTTTCTTATGCATATTTATATGTGTGAATCGATTCAGGATAACCAGGGCCCTATGGTGTCACTTTTAATGCCAAGCATATTTATCGCTATGGTTAATTCGGCGATTGATGTTCGTTTGATGGCTTTCAAATTTTTCCATCTTGTTGTGGAGTATTACCCGTCTACCTTTTCCTTGTATGCTGAAAAGGTGACTACATTTGATTTCTTGGATTATGACACAGACAGTTACGTTTCCAGTTTTTGCCTGTTCTGTTTCTTTTTTTATACCTTCACTCTTGCAAGACTTTCCCTGAAATTTCTATCTGTTACTTGTTGCAGATTCTCGAAAACTACAAGGATATCATTCAGAAGAACCATTTTTATGTGCAAGATAAAAGCAAGCTAAAGGTAGCTCTTTCTGGGTTGGCACATTGCCTGTCGCTTTTGCCATGTGATGAGAGTGACATCGAATCACAAAAAAAGGTATCTAATTAGTTCCCACTCCGGATGACTCCAAAGTTCACATTTCTTTTTTTGGTGTCTATCGTGTTAGACGAGTGAACATATAGAATGCAGCTATATCTTTAAATCCGAGGGAACCATATAGAGAACTAAATCTACCTCTTGGTGAGACTATAATATTTTCAAAGAAAGATGACATTTGTCATCAAGTTTCCTCTAATATTGGCACTGTCTTATGAAATTAGTCCAGAGATCCTTTGTATTTATTAAGATGTCTTTAGTTTTAAATACTTGCCTAATCACTCTGGGAATGTGCTCTGTTTTGCCTATTCTAACTGTTTCGTTTTACATTTTGTGCCCCTATTTAATATTTTGTAGGGACCTTTACGGAATGAACCGCTACTCGCCTATGAGCAGGATGCTGCAAAAGAATGTGCTTGTATGTGTCATCTATCTTCTTTTCTCATCAATAAGTTATTGGTGTATGGCTTGGATCATGTCTTCTTGAAGATTATGCACTTTGCAACCGAACAACTAGTCCATTTTCCTTTGCCATCATTCGTCTCTAGTAAAATCTATAGATTGTCTCTGCAAAGCTCTGAAGAAATTAGTAGCTGTTGCATATTTAAAGTTCCATAGCCTGTTTTCTTCTTTGCTGTCTCTCCTCACAATTCATGTTCCATGGTTTGGATGTAGAAATTTCGCCACTTAGATTTGATTTTCTGGATAATTTGATAGTACCAATCAACTAATCTCTCGTTTACAATGATATCGGCACTGAATAAATGGTTCCTTTTTCTATGATTTTGCATGTGCTGAATTTACGCTAAACATGTTTCTTTGTGTTCTTTCAGATTTTGCCCATGTCTCCGATAGATTGAAGGATATTGTTGGAATCTTAATCAATTGTTTCGAAGATTTCATTCCATTGATTCATGCTCCGCGAGGATTCGATGCACCATCATTTAACTGTATCAACCATATACTTTGCAGCATAGATTATGCAATCAAATTTTCCATTCGTAGGCACACTCAAAGACATACTACAAGGCTACCTGCATCTGAAGAAGTCACTCTGATGATATTGGACCAAGACATTACATCATTGTTATCAAGAAAGTTACTTGGTTCTTTTCCCCTCAATCCAGAAAACAATCTTTCAGAAAAGGTGTGAAAATAGTTAATTGAAATTCTTTTATGGTTATCTTTAGGTTCTCCCTGCCTAGTAAAGTACTCTTATTTACTTGCCAAATAGTGACATTAGCAAAAAAAAGCTTGTATCACATGCTTGCTTTACTCTTCAGTCTAAAATTCCCCTTCCTGATTGCAAAGCATTCCCTTCCTGCTATCATCTGTATTCTCCATATTATTACCATCATCTGTATTCTCCATATGATTATATCTTATGTGTTGCTTATTATTGTATTAGATCTTCCTAACACTAGTTGATTGTTTGTTGACAGATTGATGAAAGGTACTTTATTCTCAACAGTGGACTGGCAAAAATCTTTTTGACAGTAAGTGAATGGAGCCTCTTTCCTACTGATCTTTCCAACAGATTTCTGGAATTTGTTGAGAATACACTACTAGGCAAGGTTAGCTCTCACTACTTTACATTAATATATAACTAAAGCTGATTAGTTGTTTACAAACTTTTTTTTTATGTCCGTCCCTCTGTCTGCATTGTATCTGATAAACGGCAAAACCTACACGGAAAAAAGTTCCTCACTGCGATTTGCGAACATTTATTTTACAGATCACCAGGAGCATTAAGTTTCACGAGAAGACTTTACTTGCACTCTTGCCCTTTTTTTCAAAACTTATATTGAGGGTGGACCGTGATTGGAGAGATAATCTTCTGCAGGTTCGTCTAAGATCCTTTGAGCAATTTTAGTTAGGCAGGAGGATATACTTTTTTAGTTCCTTCGATAGCTAGCAGTAACATCATTTTATATATTATTGTTGGTATTACGTTTCTATCTTCAGGCATTTACTACTACCTTCAGCGATTGCAAACCAGAGTCAACACTTAAATTGGCCTGCATTTCAATTATCAGAGACGTGGTTATCCCTGTAAGTAATTTTTCCATGATATGTTGTTCAGTCTTGGCTATTGGCTGACTGTTTCAACCTGACTTTACTTTCCACGCACATTGAAATCTAAATCTGTCTCTTGTAATGTCTGCAGAATGGAGATATCCATTATCCCAATGCAAGTGATCCAACGGTAATTAACTACAAGAGTGCTTGGGTCAACACACTTCCATCACTGCTTAATCAGTTGGGTGATAAGCATCCAGAATCTACCCAGGTAACCCTTAGTACATGGACCCGTTTTTGATCAACTAGGACGGCATCTCCTTTTCTCATTTATATTAATTTGTAATTACTTCAGGTTGTTTTGCAACTTTTGCTCGACCTTGGGCGAGTTGGGTGTCTGAATCTTTGCCCCACATGTGAAGAAGATATCATAAACTTCTTCATCCCTTGTCAGGGAGAAGGTGCAAATCTTTCTGCAAAACAAAAAATGTGTTATGAGATTCTGAGTGTCAGTAAACTAAAATTGGACTGGTCGGTTTCGTCATCTTTTTGAATTATACAGGTGATGTACATGGTGGATCTTTTGCAAGTCTCCCTAGGGAAATCCAAGAACTGGCTCTTTGTTTCCTTTACTACTTCACCATAGACAAATTCAGCTCCCATATGCTGAAAGCAATAGTTTCATGCTGTCTAAGTGAGTATCACATTTCATTCCCCATGCGTTTATTCAACTTTTAAAATGGCTTCTCGTGATGATAGAATAACAAAAAAGGGTAATTGACCTAACTCAATGTGTATTGCAGATCCACAACTTGAACCAGCTGTGTTGTATCGGATAGTGGAAATTCTTCACACTGCCTATAGAGCTGGACATATTCAGATTACAGATCATTTTAGCTTCCTAATCACATTAATTGCACGTTTCAAAGTTGTCCCAGGTACTGTCTGGAATCTGTAAAAAGAAATAGAATACTTTTTTGAACTTATTTTAACTTTTTGAAAATAATTCAATTTTGAGCTTGGTTGAGTGAGAATCATGCCTTTTTTATGTTTGGTGAGAGCTTACCGTATTACTTTTATGCTCATGCAGAGAAATTGCAGTTAGTGATGGAGTGCAATGAGCGGGAGACATATTGTGGCACGTATGAAGCGCTTACAAACCTTGTGTGCGCATGTTTGTCAGAAATGGGTGATAGTTCTCTTGTTCTCCAGATTCTAGAGAAATGTTTACTCGAACAAATAGTAAGTTTATGTTTTGACAATACTTATATCTCAATGCACGGTAATAGAATTGCAAATACTTAATGAGATGTTCTTCTTGGTGCAGATTGTGAAGCCTGCGTTGGACAATGGGTGTGCCATACTCAGGATGATCTGCGCGTTGGACTCCAAACCAACCAGACTCTCTGAAAGCGGTGTAACCATTCTAAGTGAATTCTTACCGGGATACTTGATCGACATAGTCAATGTAAGCACAACCCTCTTATACACTATACTTGGTCCTCATTGTTTCATTTTTAATCTTGGGATTGACACATATCTCTGCACTCTTCTTGCAGTGTATACCAGAAGATAAGGAGAACTCTTACCTTTACATAAAAACATGTCTCTACTACTTAGTGCCTTGTTATTTCTTGTTCGATCGAAGCTCCAAACTCACAGAACAGGTTCTGAAGAGAATGCAATCGATTGTTAGTGAAAACACTAAAGCGCTGGAATCGGTGCAAGACAGGGAGAGCGGTCGAGTCTCATTGAATTTGATACAATGCATAGTCTCTGTGATCCTGCTGATGCACAACGATGTCAAAGTTAGGAAGATCATATTGTCATCCAAGTCAGAGATCGATTTGATTCTGGAAAACGTTGTCACTTTACAGGTATCATTTCTTACTCTCTTATTGTTACTCCAAAACCCGCAAAAATCGTTGGCTGATCAGTTTTAGCTCTTTAACTGCGCAGTCCTCAGAGAGCACAAGCTTGACAGTAGAAGGAAAGCATATGATGAAAATTGCGGGAGAGCGACTTAGGATTGCATCCAAAAGCTTACTCGCATAATAATAAGTTCCACACAACTGTAACATAAAAATGAATTGGGCTCTCTTTTCACAAACATCGGTTTAAAAAAAATACGTAACTTTGCTTTGCTCTGTTTTGGTAAAGCAACAATTTTTGATGGCAATAATTATGCAATAAGAATACTATTATCCTTTTGATTTAGAGCTTAATTAAAATGAAAAGACTATAGTATTATTATCCCCAACTAAAACTATGATAAGTCCTCTTCACATGTAAAAGGGTTTTAACACAGAAAGCAAGAATACTAAATTGCGCTCTCTTTTTACAATCGAATGCTTAAAAAACATACATGACTTTGCTTTGCTTGTTTTGGTAAAACACCAATATTTGATGGCAATAATTAAATAGAAGTGAAAGACTTTATATTGTTATCGCAATTAAAGTTAAAAACTATGATAAGTATTCACATGTAAAAGGTTTTTAACACATAAAGCAAGTGTACAACATGCTTAACACTAGGATTAATTTTAACTGCTTAAAAAGTTTAACTTGTATATAAATTTGATTGAGATCGTAAATGGGAAGATTAGGACCATAATTTTTTTTTTTTTACCTATGATATAAGATAAGTTGATAACTACATCTCTGTGCCCAATAATCAAAACGACCATCTCACGTAATGGGCTTTAAGTAATCAAAGCCCATTAACTTTTGACAACAAACCGACTTGATAAAACCCTAACTCGCAGTTACTTCACATCTCTCTCTCTCCATCTTTACATCTCTTCCGCCTTTCTCACCGTCGTCGTCTGATCGCTTTAGAGTAACCATGGTTCGTCCTCCGCCGCCTGAGTATCCGATTGTTTTGTTCACAGCTTTCGTTTCTCAGATATATATATATATATATATATATATATGGGGAGATTTCGATCTCTGACTAATATATTTCTGTGGTTTTTGTTTGAGTAACAGCCTCAGGGAGATTACATAGAGCAACACTACAAGAGGAATGGACGTCGCTTCGACTACTATGAGCGCTTGCGCAAGAAGGAGGCGCGTGAACCTCACAAGCACTCCACCAAGGCTCAGAAGGTTCTCTTATTTCTTCTTCTTCTTCGTTATTCAAATAATTTAGCTACCCTTTTTGCTGATTCAATCTAGTGAAATTGCAGTCTCTAGGTATCAAGGGTAAGATGATTGCTAAGAAGAATTATTCTGAGAAAGCTCTCATGAAGAAAACGTAAGTGATGTTTGATTACTACTAGTATGATGGATTGGTAACAGTTAGAAGAGTCATTGTGGTTTTGTGTATGATGAAATTAGCATGAATTTGCTTACATTTTTGTTTGATTCTTGTTGGGACACAACAGATTGAAAATGCATGAGGAGTCATCATCAAGGCGTAAGGCTGATGAGAATGTTCGGGAAGGAGCTGTTCCTGCTTATCTTCTTGATCGTGAAGAGACCACTCGGGCCAAGGTTTGTTTTTTTTTTTCTTTTTTTCAGTTGAGGTTATCTATAATTCTGAAACTTGATGAGGCAATACATTAACAAGTGTGTTTTTGTGGGTGTTAGGTTCTTAGCAACACCATTAAACAAAAGAGGAAAGAGAAAGCTGGCAAATGGGAGGTCCCTCTTCCTAAGGTGATATATCTCTCTGCTTTTGTATTTGTTTTTTTTCAGTGTTGAATCTCTAACAAATGGGTATAGCTCAAATTCTTCTCTCTTGGCAGCTAATAGCCCTTTCCTTTTACAGGTCCGTCCTGTCGCTGAAGATGAAATGTTCAGAGTGATCCGATCTGGGAAACGAAAAAGTATGTATTTTGCTTTTTTGATCCTGATTTAGCTACTTGTTTTGTCATCACTCTATGTTTGAACACACCTCATCATATAGAGGCTACTAATTCAGGAATTAGCTCTAGACTATAGATTGAGTTTACTCTAGAGTATAATCTATAGTTTGAGTGTATTGGTGGATAGATTTTATTAGTTCTGAATAGTCTGCTTACAACTATTTTTCCCTTTTTGCATCAACTACAGCAAAACAATGGAAGAGGATGGTTACAAAAGCTACATTTGTTGGACCTGCTTTCACAAGGAAGCCTCCAAAGTACGAGCGTTTCATCCGTCCATCTGGATTGCGTTTCACCAAGGCCCACGTCACTCACCCTGAACTAAAGTGCACTTTCTGTCTTGAGATTATTGGAGTTAAGAAGAATCCCAACGGTCCCATGTATACATCACTTGGTGTCATGACCAGGGGAACAATCGTCGAGGTTAGTCCCCAAGCTCTATACATATTAAGGTCTCACTCATCTCACCTATGCTATAGGTGCTAATATCTCAATACGTGAATGGATTTTCAGGTCAATGTGAGTGAGCTTGGTCTTGTTACACCAGCTGGAAAGGTTGTTTGGGGTAAGTGTGGACATATATACTGACTGACTTTTGTGCAAACTGTAAAAAAATGTGTTGGCAGTGCCTTAACTCTCTTTGTTTTGACTTCAGGGAAATACGCTCAAGTGACGAACAACCCCGAGAATGACGGATGTATAAATGCCGTCTTACTTGTGTAAGCAAATGTCCGGCAATGTCAGAGAAGTATGGATAGAGCAGCGAGGATCATGTTAGCTACTGTTTTTTTTTTGTTCTCTCCAGAAACATTTTTGTGCTATCTTTACGTTTTTTTATATATGGAATCGTTGTGGTAGATCTTCGCATCACATTAACCAGCTCTTGTAGCTTTTTAAGAATCTTATTAATGAAATTTGTTGCTTCTAATGTTCATATTACCGTTACTATTGGGAGCTAATTTGCCTTAAGAACCCCCATATATTTGGTATGACTCAACAGTGAGAACAAAATCGAAAACTTAATAAGTGAAAAATCACTTACACCATACCTGTTACTGACTGCTTCTCACTGCTGCTGCGTCGGGGGAGACCGACAGATACGAGAGTTGGTGTTTTAATTTGCTTTGCTTATATAGATTTTGGATTTGGCAAGTTTGGTTCGGTCTTAGGTTTGAATTTGTCCCGGACCGAGAAATTATTTTGGATTATGTTAAATAAATTAGGTCCAGAGACGAAAGGAACTAATTATTGAAGGGTCAAACCAATGGGAATATGGACAGGCCAACCTGAGCTTTAAGATGATGCTCGAAACTGGGAAGAAGAGGCTTGACCAATTTACAGCGAAACGTAGAGCTAAGGAAAAGAAAGCCAAAGCCAAAGCTAGAGCCAAAGCGGGAGCAGAAGCTGTGAACAGTGCGGACCGCTTGCAACACTTACAAATCTGATCAAAAGTCGTCTTTCTCGTTTTTACTTTTTATGAATAAATTAAAAATAACTCTTGTATTGTTTGTTTGTTATCAACTACAAATTTTAATGAAGTTAATTAAATTTGGGATTTTCTTCAGAAACCAAGTCTGTATTTGTAGCCTATAAATTTGCATCAAAAGTTATCAGTTAATCACACGGTGATCAATTGTGCATATAATTGAAAACAATTAAGTTTCTTACAAGTAGTGTTTTTATTAGAACAATTTTATAAGCCAAGGCAAGGCACAACAAGAAATACAACAGTGATATAAAGCTGGTGAAGCTTCTTAAAGCTTATCTATCACCTTGTGCTTGGTAAAGCTATGGCTGCCAATGGAGGATCAAGTACTTGGAAAAGTCCTGAAGACAGCCTTCTTGTGAGGTCCTCTGCTTCAACTTTGGTAACGTCAGCTCTCATTCCGATATCAGTAGCGTATCTACTAGCACAATACACACCAATCGCTGTAGCCGCCATTCCATAAACGTTAGTTGTAACAAGCCGCATCGGCGTTGACAAAACAGCAGCAATAGGCCCACCTATAATCGAGACAGCCTGACCGCTCTGTCCCATTGTCCTTCCCTCGAGAACCAGCAATCCGGTTTTGCAATATATAGCGAAATCCTCACAGTTGTTCTTGAAAACGTCGTAGCATCCAAACCCGTTTTGAAGGAGGTGTTTGGCACGGTGGACAACTATCTCATTAGGGTCAGCGACAGCGAGTGTACATGTTCCTCCTCGAGCTTTGGCGAGGAAGTGAGCAGCGTTAACAGAGTACTCAAACCGATACAAAACACCACCGGCTAGGAAACAGTTTAGGCATGAGGAAACAACGCCATGACCTTCGTTAGGTGGTACGCAGGTTGGACAGTGGGTGTGGTTTCGAGATGGACCTGAGCTGACTAGTATGAGATCAAGAACAGTCCCGGTTGCAACTTCTTGGCCTCGTCTAGTGAAATGGATGACTCTATCATCTCCAACGTAGACGCCTACACACAAAACGTAAACAAAATTGTGAAAACCATGGAGATATCAGTAACTCAATCCCAACATTGGTGTATCACCCTCAAAGCTTAGCTAGCGCTAGTGAATCAAGCAGTTCAAGAAATATTTATATATATAGACTCTAATAATATCACACTTCAAGTGATCTAAGTTGAAAACATCAAATCCTAATTCATTGAACAAATCCTCACAAACCCTAAAAGATGATCAATTCGACATTTAACAAAAAACAAAAAAATGGAAACTTTGAAAGAAAAAAATTGGGATTTGGAAGACGAGGGTATAGAAGCAAACCGTGATGGGCATAGATGTAAGCAGTCCTCCAGGAGTAGATATGATCCCCAGGTTTCAAAATCGATCTGTCGATCCTGTTATTACACAACAAACAGACGATTTCGTAAGAAAAGGAAGATGATGTGATAAATTAACAAGTTCTCTGGAAAATCAAAGATAGAGAGGGGGAAGACGAAACCTGTTGGAGAGAAGACCCATCGAATGAATGATCGCAGAAGAGAAGAGACGAAGCTGTGACACTCTTATCCTATTCAAAGATACTATAAAAGACAAAACGCGAGAGAATGATGAAATCGTAGTTATTATGCTAATTATGGCTTCCGTTTAACCTCTCTCTCTCTCTCCCATGGCTTTTTCTTCGTCGTTAAGGAAAAAAACAGGACAGGTGTGAACCGAGTGGACATCGCGTGGCATCGTTTCTCTTTTCTTAAGAAACTGGGCCTGTTTGGATAAATATCTAATGGGCCTTTGATTTCCATGGGACTCATAATCGTATCACCAACATTCTCTTTTTTACTTTTGTTATGTTTAGATGTGGGCTTAAAATCAAATTTACTGCACAATTAATAGAGTCAAATAACAAAAGTTAATTTCTACAAAGGAAAAAACTTAAAATCAAATTTACTGCACAATTAATAGAGCCAAATAACAAAAGTTTATTTCTAAAAAGAAAAAAAAAGTCAATACTTGAGGTTTGGATATTTCTTAAATAATAGATATATTGATTACAAAAGAAAATTGTAGTCTATGGATAAATGGGTGTAATTTTTATGAAAAATACCCAATAATTTACCATAGGATCTACATAATATATTATAAGATTCGTAAATTGGTTAACAAAATCACACACCCTTTATTTATTCATAAATTTTTTTTCTAAAATGTAATTGCATTATCCATTAATAAAGATATTTATATATATATATGTAAGTGCTAGTAAGAAGAAAAGAGCTAGTGTGATAATTATCCAATGGTCAAGATATTTTCTTATCCTAAATTTAATGATTAGTCAAAGAAAAAAAGAGATAAGATATAAAAAGTAGATTTTTTTTTAAAATCCTAATCTAGTAATATAAGTTGAGTATTATTCTTTAACATATAAGATTAAAATAAGAACAAATTAAGTGGAATATTATTAATCAAAATTAAAATTGAAAAAAAAACACACAGAGGAAATTTGGAGTGTATAAATATATGATTGATTCATGGCTCGTCTCATCATCTTCTACTACTACTAGTAGTAAGACCAGAGAGAACGTAACCGAAACATAAACACATTTCTCTGACTTTATAACTTTCGCTTTTTTTTAATCTTTAAGCGTTTGAAACGTTAAAAAAAAAAAAAAAAAAAAAAGAGTAATAAGAACCTCAATAATAATATCATCCGTACGCTCTCTCTCTCACTCTACAGTCACAGACCTTTTCACATTCTCCAGAGATTTACATTTTCTTGGCGATTCTCTCGGAAAAAATCGATTTTGTAATGACGAATTGGTGATACCACAAGACGAAGAAGGGAGAATCGAATTCGATAGATTCGTGTTCTTGATTTTGATTTGTGATTCGAAATAAAATGGATCCGTCGACTTCTAACAGCCGGAAACAACCGAGTCTCCGTCGAAGTCTCTCGACGCCGTCGTTATGTTGCGGAGGATCCACGACGGCTGAGTGTTGCGGGGGTACGACGGCGAGTTTCGCCGCCTTATGTCTTTGCGCTCCTTGCAGCGTCGTGAACCTCGTCGTTCTCGCTTTTTACAAGGTCCCTCGAGGGATCTGCCGCCGCGCAATCCGCCGTATGCGACGGAGAAGGTTAGCGAAAAAAGAGCTTTCGGAGAGTGGAGGAGATTGCGATCAGAGGAAGCTGGGTAAAGTAGGGAGTTCGCATTTCGCTGTTCATCCATTAGAGAGCAAAGACGACGACGACGACGAGGACGGTTTAGATGATGATGAAGCTGTGATTGCATTGGAGAAGGAGATGTGGAACAGATTTCACAGTGGAGGTTTCTGGCGAAGCCTTTCACGACCTGAAACGACGTCGCCTCATTAAGGGGCCCCGGGTGAGGGTTTTTTTTTTTACTATTCTTGTAGATTTGTTAATTGTAAAACCCAAATGTGATCAATGTTGATAGCAATGATGTGTCGTTTCAATTTGTCTATAAGCTTTTTTTCAATCAATCTTTTTTTGGATTTGTGACTTTACAAATGTTGCAGAATTATGAATTTGATGATATAGATTATGTTATCATTATTAGTTCACGTTTCAAATGAGACAGAATTATATATGTATTGTTTAAACCGAAACCAAACTTTGACTATTATTATTAGAAGGTTACAAAACTTGACGGACAGAGGAATCAACTTTGAAAACTTCGTTATTTTTGAAGAGGAATAAGCATTTGGAAATGGAATCTATATACTGAGATGATGATTGAAAAAAATAAAACTTTGTTGTTGGAGATGGATAGCTTTCCTTGGACGAGGTTAATTATGTTTATCCGTACAAAGTAGACCGTCCACTAGGTGAACATCTCTATTCCAACAAGACTTTGTAGACCACTTTTTTTGGAGATACGAAAACTAATAATTACAAGTCAAATCACACTCAAAACTCGAAAGCAAAGCTATATTTTGTATGATGATTAACATTAAAATAACCAGAATAAAATAAGATTACGTGTAGCATGTTCATGATGCGTGAATCTTATTATAGATTCATGGACTAAGTAAACCGTGTTTGATCAAAAGTTTTGGAAACGTACGTAGTCGTGTGTGCACTTCTAGGTTACACAATAATCTATGAATTCACATATACTGATACTAGTATTTGATAATGCAATGAAAACAAAATAAAGAGTTTTAGTTAGCTTGCTTTAGTGAGGAAGTGGAGAAAAGACATACTATTGAGTTTGGAACGTGGCAAACATGCCATAATGAACAGTCTAAGAAGGATCAAACACTGTGAAGAAAACAGTGATTTCGACATTAGAAATAAAGCTAATACCATTAACTAAAACACACAAAACATAAATATTTGAGAGATTAGCTAGTTTTGTTGGGATATGGTATTGAAAGTGTATTTGATTAAGACGTGGTTTAGTTGGGATCATATAAAGAGAAGGATCCAGTACTAGATTCGGAAGAAGCGTGGGATATGGAATATAGCTGGTATAGCTACTACGTATAGGTGTGACAGGATAGGGCTTGAGGGAGAGAGAGAGAGAGAGGGTCACTGAGTCAGGTGGTGAAATAATAAAGGACATTGAGTGAAAAAGAAGTGAATAAAGTTAAGTTATTAGGGTTTCATGTGAGGCCAGAGTACAGTGTGACTCTTCGTGTAAACTGTCCTTTTCTTTCTTTACCCTTTTCTTCTGTTGTGTGTGTGTGTGGGGACCTTCATTGATTTCACAGAGTTCCTACCACACCACTACTTTTCATCTCCATATTTATTGACTCTTCTTTTATTTCCTCTTTTATCTCTATTTATAAATACAAATTTGTTTAGTTTCAATTGTCTTTACACATGAAAATGCAGCTGTGATAAGACAATTCTCCATGAATTTTTGCTATGCGTTGAATCCCATGCACCTTGTCTTAACATTAAGGTTAAAAAAAAAAAATCATACTTTAAGCAAACCTAAACCAATGGAAACTTTGTGATAGCTGTATATATAAGCAACTTTGGACTTTATATATTACTCATTTCTTATTTTTGTACTATTTCACAACTGTGATTTATTTATTTTTTTTAGTTTTTTTTTTGTAGATGTGGCCGGTGGGTAAAGATCGAGTACCTTTAAAAAAAAAAAAAATGTTAATAGACAATGAGTAGTGTTACCTCATATATCTATCAATGTGGTGGTTTTTTAATCATTAATTCCATCTCATTATAGCCCCATAGACATGTTAAGTACTTAGAACTTGATGTTCAAATCTTAATTTCTTTCAAAACAATTTTCTCGCCGTACAAAGACAACCAACCCTGTGCTATAACTAGAAAGCCAAGGTCTGGATACTATTAAAATGACAATGTGGTGTCATCCCCAAAATTGTATTTGCTCAAGTTACAGTATAAAGCATGATAACATGTCGTAAAGTTTGAAAAATCAGGAGAAAATATGAAAAGCGGTTGATTCTATATATGTTGGGTCGAGGATTTTCCATGACCTAAACTGCAATATTGTGAGCTGTAGAGGTGGAAACATATAAAAAGATGAAGAGATTTTATGAGCTCACTTGAAAAACTTAATGTTGAAGATGGAACGTAACTAGTTGTTTTTATAAGAAAGGAGACTTGTTAATATTTTTGTTGTGGAGAGCGAGAAGATCTTTATAGGCTTTACGTGATCCATAGTCATTTTGAAGTGTCACTCCACTTTTGTTTGTTCATTCAACTGTAATTTACTGTCACGAGTCACTAGAAAATGTTTATTTTGCAAAACACATTAACTCTAATTAAGGACTACAATATCATCTGCTTTAGAAAGGATGATACGCATTTGTGAATTCCGTACATATATGATATATGGCTATCCCAAACTTAAAACACTATGATTGATCCCTTACATATGCGATCCCAAACTCCAAATACGTATATATGTCAAAAAGAAAAACTTACCAAGTTCCTGGGTTAACAAAAAAAAAGAAAAAAAAAAATCATCGGAGCTATAACGAAAGAAGAAGATAAATGGACCAAAAGGCCCAAATTGAGCCCATAAAAGATAGCAAGATACTCGCTCCTCCAGTAAAAATGCTAGACGACAAAAAGAAAAGAGAGAGAAAAAACGAAACGCTAGTTTAGTGGCGTGACTCTTACGCGCAAAGATGGGGCGTGGAAGTAAGTTATTCGTTGATGGTCGTCATTACACAATTCACATTCACAAACCTACATACATAGGGGATATATATGTTTACGTAGCAAACCGACAGCTTCCTTTTGAAGCCACGCGTTCTTCGGCTTCCTTCTTTTTGCTTCCAACTCAAAACAGTCACATGCCTCCTTTTTCACCTTTCCCCCCTTCTCCCCTAATTTCACTTTCAAGTTAAGTATATCAATCACACACTTCATTCATTCCCTATACCAAAATCACACATAACTTTTTCCAGCAACAAAAAAAAATAAAAGGGTTTAGAGCCTTAGAGGAAGAAGTACAACTACAAGCCAAGGCCGAGCCGAGTCGAGAAGGTGAGAAAACATCCAAAGTCAGCAACAATTATAAATCTTTTTCTTTCGGGGTGGTCCCATCACCAGGCTGGTTCGAAAAGTCGAAAAAACCCCAATACTACTACACAACATAGACACATAACCAAACTCACATCTCTCTCTCTCTTAACACTTCCACTTGCCATCGCCGACACTTCAAGAAATAGAAAAAAAAAAATAGGAAAAAAAAAAGTAAACTCTTTCACCATTTTTTTTGTTAAAAGGTTTTCATAATTATATAAAAGATCAAGTTTACATAATATAACTAATACAAGCAAAGAAAAAAGAACGAGAACTAGTAACAACGATTAAAAACAAACAAAGACCAAAGAAAAAAGCAGAGCTAAAAGCTTGTCAAGAAACTTAATACAACCAACATTGAAGAAGAGACATCCTCCGCTTCAAGCCCAATTACAACATAAAACTACATTTGTTATTTATGGTGGAGATGATGCTAGTTGCTACTGAAACTGGAGAGACCGAAAGACCTTCATGAAATCGCCGATTTCTCTCTCTCCACAGTTCATAGATTGTACACTGCCAACCTTGAAGGAGAGCAAGTTTTGTATGCTTTGATGCTGAAACTGTTAGCATCCAAAGGAGGATCTGGTCCCAAAGAAGAGGAGGAGATGATATCTTAAGTCTTTGTATCAAACTCCACACTTCAACCGAAAAGGCACATTCGAAAAAATNAAAAAAGGTGATTTCGAGATTCAGGTGCCAAACCACAAAGAAGACAATCTAACTCAATATCTACTCCCCAAGTAGACAAACGATCAAGAGTTGGGTTGCGATTCAGTATAAATAGCCATGAGTTTATAGCATGCTTTGGAATGACAGCTTTGTGCCACACAAGAGGGGCCCAATATTTTACTTGATTCGAAAACCTAACAACATTCCACACAGCTTTAGAAGAGAAAGATTATTTTATACCGTTTATTGCCCAGACTGGAATATCACTTGCTGATGACATAGTAATGGTAGAGATAAAAGCGTGGAGAAGAACTTGTCTCTCTGATCTGGCACTAGGAAGAGACCATCCATTCTCATTTCTCAATTCAGCGACAGTTGAAAACAAAGGGATCCCTAAGTGATTAGGCCCATCTGAACCAAGGAAATGGTAGAGAGATCCAAAAGGAGTCCATAGGTCCCACCAAAAGAAAGTAGAATCACCATTTCCAATATGGATGCTGAGAAATTTAAGAGCTTTGGAACGAAGCTTAAGTAATTTTCTGAAGTTCCAAGAGTAAGAAGCATTCTTTTCATTGAGTGCCCATAAAGGAGATGTAGAAAGATACCTACTTTTTATCCAGGCCACCCAAAAAGAACCAGCTCTAAAAAACAGCATCCAAAGAAGTTTCAAAGCACATGTTTCGTTCCAACTACTAATGTGCCTCAAACCAAGTCCACCTTCTAACTTAGGGAAGCAAATGTTAAACCAAGACACTTTAGCACCTGAGGGAGTGTCTACCTTTCCATGCCAAAGGAAGGAGCTGCAAAGACTGTTAATTTTTCTAATAACCTTCTTAGGGAGGAAGAACGCACTAGTCCAAAAACCTATAATTCCGGGGATAACTGAAGATAAGAGAGTTAACCTACCAGCCAAACTCAGAAACTTATGAGTCCAACCATTCAGTTTCTTCCGAATTTGAGATAGCAAAGGATCATAATCTTTCACTGAAAGCTTTTTGGAACATAGGGAAAGACCTAAGTACCGGACTGGAAGAGTGGAAGAAGTCAAATTAAAAACAGTCTTTAACCGGTTCAAGTTATTCTCACTTACACCGGAACAAAACAAGGAGGTTTTCTCAATATTCATTGTCAAACCAGAGATTTCCTCAAATTTTGCAAGAACATACATAACTCCGTTCAAAGAATGCTCTGATCCCTCTAAGAAAATTAATAAATCATCAGCAAAACATAGATGAATAAGCTGAAGGTCCTCACACCCAGAGTGGTACTTGAAAGATCCTTCTAGAGCAGTTTATTCAACATTAAGGATAACACATTCATTATCATAACGAACAGAATTGGGGATAAAGGATCCCCTTGGCGCAGACCCGTCCTTCCTTTAAAGAAAAGCCTGAAGTAACTCCATTGATACTAATACTGAAAGACGGAGAACACACACAAGCTCTGATCCAGTTAATGAAAATAAGAGGAACCTTATAAGCCTGAAGAGAATCAAGAAGAAAGTCCCATCTAACTGAATCAAAAGCTTTTGAGATGTCAACTTTGAGTGTGATTCTTTCTCCACCAGAATTAAGATGATAACCTTGCATAACTTCTGAAGCAAGAAGCACATTCTCTATTATAAGCATGTCCTTTACAAATGCGGTTTGGTTTGGAAGTATAAGGTCAGGAAGCAGACTATTTAATCTGTCTAACAAGAGACGAGATATGAGCTTGTAAACCGTATTAAGACAAGAGATGGGTCTGAAGTCCTTCAATTCAACAGCCCCTGGCCTCTTTGGAACTAGGATAAGAGATGTGGAATTTAAGGCAGTTGGGATAAAGGAATCATGAAAGAACTGGAGCACACTCAATGTTAATTCCTGCCCAATAATAGACCATGTAGTCTTGAAGAACTCTACAGGAAATCCATCTGGTCCTGGTGTTTTATTGAGAGGCAACTTGAGAAGACAAGCTCTTATAGCTTCAGCAGAGAAAGGAGAGGAGAGAGAAGATTGCTGCTCAATCGAACAAGTTGTATGGATTAAAGAACTAAGGAGCTCAGGTAAATCAGGACAAAATCTGCGTCTAACTGAACGTAGGATCCCAGCAAAATAGCCGATAGCTAGAGNTTGAGTGTGATTCTTTCTCCACCAGAATTAAGATGATAACCTTGCATAATTTCTGAAGCAAGAAGCACATTCTCTATTATAAGCATGTCTTTTACAAATGCGGTTTGGTTTGGAAGTATAAGGTCAGGAAGCAGACTATTTAATTTGTCTAACAAGAGACGAGATATGAGCTTGTAAACCGTATTAAGACAAGAGATGGGTCTGAAGTCCTTCAATTCAACAGCCCATGGCCTCTTTGGAACTAGGATAAGAGATGTGGAATTTAAGGCAGTTGGGATAAAGGAATCATGAAAGAACTGGAGTACACTCAATGTTAATTCCTGCCCAATAATAGACCATGTAGTCTTGAAGAACTCTACAGGAAATCCATCTGGTCCTGGTGTTTTATTGAGAGGCAACTTGAGAAGACAAGCTCTTATAGCTTCAGCAGAGAAAGGAGAGGAGAGAGAAGATTGCTGCTCAATCGAACAAGTTGTATGGATTAAAGAACTAAGGAGCTCAGGTAAATCAGGACAAAATCTGCCTCTAACTGAACGTAGGATCCCAGCAAAATAGCCGATAGCTAGATCATGAGTTTCTTGGAGAGATGAAGTGAAAGATCCATCCGGTTTCAACAGAAATTTGATGGCATTTCTAGCATTCCTAGCCGTAGTAACATTATGGAAAAAAGAATTATTAAAGTCACCTTCACCCAACCATTGTAGATGAGACTTTTGTCTGTAAAAACTCTCCTCCGCAAGACTAAGATGCAACCACCCCTCCAAAGCTAATTTTTCATTCTGAATATTGATCTGAGAAGGGACATTCAAAACTAACAGTTGAAGATCATTAAGCTTGGAGTGAGCCTCAACAACTCTCTTTTCTAAGCCACTTAAATTGTTCTTCATCAAATCTTTTATAGGCTTTTTCATCATTTTCAGCTTGAAACAGAAGTCTTTAAGAGTAAGAATTGATATACCAACATGTGTCCAAGCTTCCATAACAGAATCCAGAAAACTTGGATGCTTTGTTAAAAGCGAAAAAAAAATAAATGGCCTAGTACCATAAGACGGAGGAGGCGAGATGATCTTTATATGGCCAAGTGTATGATCAGAGAACTCATGGGCTTGAAAGGTACAAAAACTAAAAGGGAATCTTAGCACCCAACAACTATTCACCAAGCATCTATCTAGTTTTTTCCCAATCGGATCTCCTGATCTTTTGTTCGTCCAAGAAAATTTAGGTCCACAAAAGGGAAGATCAAAGAGACCTAAGTCAGCTAAACAGTCTCCAAACATACGCATACCTCTTGTAGAGCTGACCGTATTATTATTTGAGGTTTCTGCTGGACTAAGAATCTCATTGAAATCCCCATTAATCATCCACGGCTTGTTTGCTAAACAGAGAGATGTGTATCTATCATGAAGTGAACTCCAAAGCTTTTACCTTTCCTCTTCCTTGGTAGATGCATAAACCGCTGTGTAAATAAGAACTGACCCATCCTCCAAAGAAACCTCACAAGTAATTGACTGAAGGTCAACAAAAAGAACTGTTGCTTTAGTCGGAGCTTTGAAAAATGATCCAAATCTTTCCTAACTCCGAGAACTGGTAATTAGACAAAAGAGACCACTCTGAACCAAGAACTGACATAATAAAATCCTTTCTAGCTTCTTTAACATGTGTCTCCAACAAAGCTCCAAAAGTGACAGGACGACTACGGAACCAGTTATAAAGAGGTCGATGCTTTGAAAAATCATTAAGACCTCGCACATTCCAAAAAAAATGTCTGACATATAAACAAATTATGGAGTGTGACGCTTCTCTCTTTGCAGGGAGAGAACGCCACCTTGAGCAGGTGAGATTTGGTCATACCTTCTTCTCTTTGATTTCTTATCTTTGGAGGAGGCTGAAGAGGGAGAAGAACCGTAGAGAACCAGCGAAGAAGACATCTCACCTAAGACCAAAGCATTTTCCTCTACTGATAACAGTTCAGAAGGGTTTGAGATGGAAGTAGAAGGTTGAACTACTGAGAGTAAAGGCGAGGAGAGAATACTAGGGGTGGCCAATTCAGGCAACTGAACAGAATTGGTCGAAGCTACATCCAAGTCCACAGAAGAACATTCATGAGCAAGGGGTAACCCAGATGGAACGGAAACAGAGGGAGCTCTGATAACCTGAGAGGAAGTAGGTAAATCTTCTTTTCCATGAACCATAGAATCTGAAGTAGGGGTCGAAACTTGTTTAACATGGCCTTCAGACACGGGTTTCCAAACCTGTTGCTTTTCCACATGAGTTGATGAAGAAGCATTATTTCCAGGTCCTTTAGGGGTTTGCTTCTCTTTTCCAGCCAAAGAAGATTGCATATGTGAATTAATAGCAGTAGGACAAAGTGAAGCTTTATGTCCAATTTCATTGCAAAGAGGACAAAGAGGAGGTAACCAAGGGTAAGAGACATTAAGAAGCAAGACCTGTCCATCATCTCGTTCTATTTCCAACACCGATGGAAGAGGTTTCATAAGATCTACAATTACTTTTACCTCGGCAGAGTTGACACTAGTGAAAGGTTTATGATCCACTGCTCGCCCCAACGGCCTACAAATGATACTTAAACCCTCTGGAGTGATTAAATCAAAAGGGATATCCTTAATAGATGCCCAAACTGGCGCTTTCACTAATGAAGGAAGATTAAAACTGAATTCTGACTTCCAAACCGTGACAAAGAACAGAGAGTCACCTACATGCCATAATTCATGTTGCAGCACCCTATTCCTTAACGATGGAGAGGGGATATGGAATAGAAAAGCATTGGAGGTCAGTTTATGAACTGTGACTCTTTTATCTTTACCCCACAGAAAGTTTAAAACACCCTAAATCTTCCCATAAGATGGAGCCGTTCCATAGAAGATGCCCACAATAAAATTTTCATGAAGCTTTGCACCTTTTTCAAACATAGAATTTGAAACTTTAACCCGAGGGCGACCTTAGGTAGACATAGAAATCGGAGCTGATGAAACAGGAATCTTACCCGAAGAAGTAAGATTTTTTGCCCAATTAAACCCTGAGTCGGTAACACCAGGCGAAGAAGCTTGTCCGGGATAGGGAGGAAGAGACGAATTGTCTCTAACCAGAGAAGAAGGAACCGCTCCGAGAACTCCTTTCTTAAAGGGAATAGTATTAATTGGCTGCGGAAGAGAGGAAGAAGAAGACAGATCTGATATCTCTGCATCGACAAAATGAGGAAACTGAACCGGTAAAAAAGAACCAGAGAAAGGAGAAGAAAAATCTGGAGAAGTCGGCGGAAGGGGAGAAGGCGGAACTTCTGCCATCGAAAAAACAAAGCTTAACAGTGCTAAAATCAGACCCGAAAAAAAATCGCTTCTGATTTTCACTAGACGTCACTTTTTTTGTGTCTACTTTTTTTGTGTTCACCATAAAAAAAGAAAGAAAGAAAATTTATTCTTCCATCTTTCTGATAATCGGATCTTACAGAGAGAGCTCCATGGATCGCCGCATCTATGGTGGCTCCGCCGTCATTCATCTCTTTCTCTTCTTTTTCTTCCTAATCTCCTCTACCGCATCATCTGCATTACCCAAGAACACGAATCTTTCTTCCGGGTCAGGTCAGATCAACTCCAACTCCGTCCTCGTAGCTCTTCTCGACTCTCGTTACACTGAGCTAGCTGAGCTCGTCGAAAAAGCTCTTCTCCTTCAGACACTCGAAGACGCCGTTGGTCTTCACAATATTACCATATTTGCCCCTCGCAATGAAGCTCTTGAGCGTGACCTTGACCCTGAGTTCAAGCGGTTCTTGCTCCAGCCAGGTAATCTCAAATCTCTACAAACACTCCTCATGTTCCACATTATACCCAATCGGGTCGGGTCGGACCAATGGCCCTCAGAAGAATCGGGTCGGGTCAAGCACCACACGCTTGGTAACGATCAGGTTCACTTGAGCAACGGAAACGGTAAGAAGATGGTGGATTTAGCTGAGATTATCCGACCCGATGACTTGACCCGACCCGATGGATTGATCCACGGGATCGAGCGGCTTCTCATCCCTCGCTCCGTTCAAGAAGATTTCAATCGCCGCCGTAGCCTCCAGTCAATCTCCGCCGTCTTACCCGAAGGTGCTCCGGAGGTTGACCCTAGAACCAACCGTCTCAAGAAACCAACCGCTCCAGTCCCCGCCGGATCTCCACCGGCTCTTCCGATCCAATCCGCCATGGCTCCTGGTCCGTCTCTAGCTCCGGCGCCAGCTCCTGGACCTGGAGGCAAGCANGGTCAGATCAACTCCAACTCCGTCCTCGTAGCTCTTCTCGACTCTCGTTACACTGAGCTAGCTGAGCTCGTCGAAAAAGCTCTTCTCCTTCAGACACTCGAAGACGCCGTTGGTCTTCACAATATTACCATATTTGCCCCTCGCAATGAAGCTCTTGAGCGTGACCTTGACCCTGAGTTCAAGCGGTTCTTGCTCCAGCCAGGTAATCTCAAATCTCTACAAACACTCCTCATGTTCCACATTATACCCAATCGGGTCGGGTCGGACCAATGGCCCTCAGAAGAATCGGGTCGGGTCAAGCACCACACGCTTGGTAACGATCAGGTTCACTTGAGCAACGGAAACGGTAAGAAGATGGTGGATTTAGCTGAGATTATCCGACCCGATGACTTGACCCGACCCGATGGATTGATCCACGGGATCGAGCGGCTTCTCATCCCTCGCTCCGTTCAAGAAGATTTCAATCGCCGCCGTAGCCTCCAGTCAATCTCCGCCGTCTTACCCGAAGGTGCTCCGGAGGTTGACCCTAGAACCAACCGTCTCAAGAAACCAACCGCTCCAGTCCCCGCCGGATCTCCACCGGCTCTTCCGATCCAATCCGCCATGGCTCCTGGTCCGTCTCTAGCTCCGGCGCCAGCTCCTGGACCTGGAGGCAAGCACCACCACTTCGACGGTGAAGCTCAAGTCAAAGATTTCATCCACACACTGTTACATTACGGCGGATACAACGAGATGGCAGACATTCTCGTGAATCTGACGTCACTCGCGACGGAGATGGGTCGGTTGGTGTCAGAAGGCTATGTTTTAACGGTTCTGGCTCCCAACGACGAAGCTATGGCGAAATTGACCNTCTCAAATCTCTACAAACACTCCTCATGTTCCACATTATACCCAATCGGGTCGGGTCGGACCAATGGCCCTCAGAAGAATCGGGTCGGGTCAAGCACCACACGCTTGGTAACGATCAGGTTCACTTGAGCAACGGAAACGGTAAGAAGATGGTGGATTTAGCTGAGATTATCCGACCCGATGACTTGACCCGACCCGATGGATTGATCCACGGGATCGAGCGGCTTCTCATCCCTCGCTCCGTTCAAGAAGATTTCAATCGCCGCCGTAGCCTCCAGTCAATCTCCGCCGTCTTACCCGAAGGTGCTCCGGAGGTTGACCCTAGAACCAACCGTCTCAAGAAACCAACCGCTCCAGTCCCCGCCGGATCTCCACCGGCTCTTCCGATCCAATCCGCCATGGCTCCTGGTCCGTCTCTAGCTCCGGCGCCAGCTCCTGGACCTGGAGGCAAGCACCACCACTTCGACGGTGAAGCTCAAGTCAAAGATTTCATCCACACACTGTTACATTACGGCGGATACAACGAGATGGCAGACATTCTCGTGAATCTGACGTCACTCGCGACGGAGATGGGTCGGTTGGTGTCAGAAGGCTATGTTTTAACGGTTCTTGCTCCCAACGACGAAGCTATGGCGAAATTGACGACGGATCAGCTGAGTGAGCCAGGAGCGCCGGAGCAGATTGTGTATTACCATATTATCCCTGAGTATCAGACGGAGGAGAGTATGTACAATTCTGTTCGGAGATTTGGCAAGGTTAAGTTCGATACGCTGCGTTTTCCTCACAAGGTTGCGGCTAAGGAAGCTGATGGTTCGGTTAAGTTTGGTGACGGTGAGAGGTCGGCTTATTTGTTCGATCCTGATATTTATACCGACGGTCGGATTTCGGTTCAGGGGATTGATGGTGTTTTGTTTCCTCAAGAGGAGGAGATCGTTGAATCGGTTAAGATACCGGTTAAGAAAGTTGTTCAGCCAAGAAGAGGTATGTTCTCTTTTTGTTATTGGTCTTTTGTCTAGTGTTTGATTGATCTGACTTCAGTAGTCTTTAGTATAGTTTGAATGAGCAATGAGATCTTGAGAATGTTAGGGTGTGTAAGAACAAGGTTAGGGTCCAAGAACGTAAGATGAGTCTAGTAATTTGAACAAGATTAGGGTTCGAAGAATGTTAGATGCGTCTAGCCGAGCAAACTGAATAGATTCCGGATGCTGCAATTACGAGCAAGAGGTGTAGATTAGAGGCGTGTTAGGAAAGTAAAAATTTATGAGACTATTGAATGATATCAAACCACAAGCAAGAATCAAAGAAGGGTTAAGTTATTGTTATTTTGTGTGTGTTTTGGTCATAGCCATTAACTAGCTGGCTATTAGCATCTTGTCATGTTTCCTACCTTCAATATGTTTGTTAGGTAAAAAAAATTGGGTATTTTATTTAAAGCTGTTTGTAAAGTACAAATCTAGAATATTATTATAATTAAGGTGACAATTATGGACAGATTAGAGTGTGTGTGTGTGATTGACTTTGACCTAATAAAGGTGTTACTGTTGTGATTGAAACAAACAGGGAGATTGTTGGAAGTAGCATGTAGCATGCTTGGTGCTTTTGGCAAGGACACTTACCTTAGCAAATGCCGGTGAATTCTCAAACCCGCCAAAGAATTGATGTAAACACATTCAAAAAGGTTTGTTTCTTACGATTCGATTGTTCATTGATCCGTTCAAGCGATTACTGTTGTAAACGGGAATTCATGTATTTCCACTTTGCACAGCTGATTGAAGGGTTTGGCCTTGGATGAATAGAAAACGAAGAGAGGACCAACAACAACGTTTCAAAAAACACCAAACTTCTATGGAATGGAGAAGGATGGTGGGTTTGTTGAGTTCTATTTTTCTTCATTTCTTAAATATATATTTTTGGGGGGTGTTTTGGTTTGGTCTTTGGATTATGAATACTGTAATTAGATATATCAATCATTCTTTAATTAATTTGGTGGTGTATGAGAGAGAGAATTGAGAGTACCATAAATAAAAAAAGGGAGAACAAAGACTTTTTTTTCTCTCACCTTTAGGATTTGTTGTTTTGGAGTCCTTTGTTTGGCTTTTACTACAGGGAAAGTATAATTCCAGTTGGTATGGTAAGAGAATCATAATTAAATTTATAGTCATCACTATGATTACAATGTCTCTCACTCTGACTTTATTATCTTTGGGAGAATGTATTCTAAACATATTTGGTAGAATAATTAATCACGTGGATAATGAGTTGGCTATGGCTGTGTTTTATTGATTATTGGAGGACAAAGCACAAACCTAGCTGTCTGTCTTTGTGGTCAAGTTTCTTGTGAGAAATATCAAGTCTTTGATACTGAAGTTGTCTGAAATATTTGTTTTCTCCATGTGGTCTCTCATCAATGCTCCCTCAATTATTTGTTGTGTTTCCTATGATGCCTTTTTTTTTTGTTCTTCAATCAAAGCCAGGACCAATTTGTGCCATAATGCATAGTCTATAAACAGCAAAATCTAATACCATCCATCACCCTACATATAATAATATGACCCGTTATTGTAACATTTCACAGTTTTAAGTTGTGTTTTACTTTTCACAACTGTTTTGACTTTTGATGACGACAAAAAAAACAACTGATTTGACTTTTGAGTTTTGTTAACATCATCACAGTAGATGTTGGAATTGAGTAAGAGCAATGAAAGCCTTGTTTCGATTAAAGTCCTGCTCTTTTGATCCAACTCGAAGGAACCCACTCGTTTCTTTCTCAGGTTTCTCAAAGTCATCGAAATATAGTAAAACCCGTGACACCCCATCGAAGATCCAAGCAGAAGCTGCTGCTCTCACCTCACTCTTCAATGAGATTACTGAGATTTTAGGATCGGATGTTGTCAAACCAGATGAGACTACGCAGCTCAGATCTCATGAGTCAGGACCACCAGTATGTGGTGGTGGTGATAGAGCATCAGTTTCTTGCACGCAAGGTGTTCGTGAAAATGCCGCAACGCTATTTTCAGGCGAGAATGAAGAAGAGGCTCAGCAAGTTGTTCTTGAAGAAGTCGACGTCAGCCATGTGGTTCATCAGATTACGAGTGTCGTCAGGGCAGATGACGATATCGTTTCCATGGAGGAGAGGTTAGAGAAACTGAGTTTTCGGTTTGAACCGGAGATAGTAGAGAATGTACTGAAGAGGTGCTTCAAGGTTCCTCATTTGGCTCGGAGGTTCTTTGATTGGGTGAAAGACAAGGATGGTTTTTCACATAGAGTTGGAATATACAACACCATGTTAAGCATAGCTGGGGAAGCCAAAGATCTCGATATGGTTGACGAACTGGTTAAAGAAATGGAGAAGAACGCTTGTGGTAAGGATATTAGGACATGGACTATTCTTATCTCAGTGTACGGGAAAGCCAAAAAGATTGGGAAAGGGCTTCTAGTTTTTGAGAAGATGAGAAAAAGTGGTTTCGAACTCGATGCTGCAGCTTACAATATCATGGTTAGGTCTCTATGTATCGCCGGTAGAGGTGATCTTGCGCTTGAGTTCTATAAAGAAATGATGGAAAAGGATATTACTTTTGGATTGAGAACGTATAAGATGCTACTGGATTGTATAGCGAAATCAGAGGATGTTGATGTAGCTCAGTCCATTGCAGATGACATGGTTAGGATATGTGAGATATCAGAACATGAGGCTTTTGGTTATTTGCTCAAGAGTTTTTGTGTTTCAGGTAAGATAAAAGAAGCGTTGGAACTGATCCGCGAGCTGAAAAACAAGGAAGTGTGCATAGACGCTAAATATTTTGAGATCTTGGTTAAAGGGCTTTGCAGAGCCAATAGAATGGTAGATGCTCTAGAGATTGTTGATATAATGAAGAGAAGGAAATTGGATGACTCAAATGTATATGGGATTATTATCAGTGGGTATCTCAGGCAAAACGATGTTTCTAAAGCACTTGAACAGTTTGAGGTTATAAAAAATTCAGGGCATACACCTAGAGTTTCTACGTACACTGAGATTATGCAACACCTTTTCAAGTTGAAACAGTTTGATAAGGGTAGCAACTTATTCAGTGAGATGATAGAGAATGGAATTGAGCCTGACAGTGTCGCTATCACAGCAGTGGTTGCTGGTTATTTGGGCCAAAACCGAGTAGCAGAGGCATGGAAAGTGTTTAGCAGCATGGAGGAAAAGGGCATCAAACCGACATGGAAATCTTATTCGATCTTTGCAAAGGAGCTCTGCAGATCAGCAAAATATGATGAGGTCCTAAAGCTACTTAATCAGATGCACGCCTCCAAGATAGCTATTAGGAATGATATGTTCTCTTGGGTTATCTCTAGTATGGAGAAAAATGGTGAAAAGGAGAAAATTAGACTTGTCAAAGAAATCCAGAAAAAATGCAATTTCTATTGTCAAGAACAACCAAACGGATATGACAAAGAAGAATTTAGGCAAGAGGATGAGCTTGTTCAAGAGTCTGATCGTCCACCAGCTTCTTCTTCTGTTGATAAAATAAAGGTACAAGAAATTTGTCGTATGTTATCATCCTCTCGTGATTGGGAGACAACCAAAGAATCTCTAGAAGAATCGACAGTTGAGTTCACGCCAGAACTGGTAGTTGAGGTTCTACGTAATGCTAAGATACAAGGCAACGCTGTTTTACGTTTCTTTTCATGGGTGGGAAAGAGAAATGGCTATAAGCACAGTTCCGAGGCATACAACATGAGCATCAAAGTTGCAGGATGTGGGAAAGATTTTAACCAGATGAGAAGTCGGTTTTACGAGATGAGAAGACAAGGCTGCTTGATAACACAAGATACATGGGCAATCATGATAATGCAGTATGGTAGAACCGGTCTTACCAACATTGCTATCAGAACGTTCAAGGAAATGAAAGATATGGGTCTGATCCCGAGCTCTTCGACCTTCAAGTGTTTAATTACAGTTCTTTGCGAGAAGAAAGGCAGGAACGTAGAGGAAGCCACCAGAACATATCGCGAGATGATTCATTCAGGTTTTGTCCCAGATAGAGGACTAGTCCAAGACTACTTGGGATGCTTATGTGAAGTTGGTAACACCAAGGAAGCAAAAACTTGTTTGGATTCTCTCTGCAAGATAGGCTTCTCAGTCCCTGTGGCCTACTCCATTTACATAAGAGCTCTTTGTCGAATTGGAAAACTAGAGGAAGCTCTATCAGAATTAAACAATTTTGAAGGAGAGAAATCGTTACTAGATCAGTATACTTATGGAAGCATTGTTCATGGTTTATTGCTGAGAGGACAGTTACAAGAAGCATTGGCTAAAGTGAATTCCATGAAGGAAATGGGAATAAAACCTAGTGTTCATGTTTACACATCTCTGATTGTTCACTTCTTCAAGGAGAAACAGCTCGAGAAGGTTCTCGAGACATGTCAGGAAATGGAAGAAGAAGGCTGTGAACCTTCAGTTGTTACATATACGGCAATGATCTGTGGGTACATGAACCTGGGAAAAGTGGAAGAGGCTTGGAAAGCATTCCGCAATATGGAAGAGAAAGGGACTTCACCAGATTTTACAACATACAGTAAGTTCATAAACTGTTTGTGCCAAGCAGGCAAATCTGAAGATGCGCTGAAGCTTCTGTCAGAGATGCTGGATAAGGGTATTGCTCCAAGCACTATCAATTTCCGGACAGTTTTCTATGGGCTAAACAGAGAAGGCAAGCAGGATATTGCCCGGATTGTTCAACAGAAGAAGTCGGCTTTAGTAGCACAGCGAAAGGTATCCACATGACCTCTTTCTCTCTGACAAATTACTGTAGTTCTGTATCAATGGATAGAACCTCATACAAATGGATCTAATCAAATCTTTTTCTTAGCAACGAAATCTGCAAATGCTCTTATTACAAAGTCCTCTGTTCTTTATAACTAAACCAAGATACTGTAGTTAGGAGCCATGATGTGTTCCCTTCAAATGTGACCGGTAAGGCTATGAGGCAAACATATAAATTAAAAAGTGTTCATTTTAAAGGAGGACTACTTTGCCTCATAGCTTCTTCACAATTTCTTCACAGGCTCGTTCGTAATAGGTCATTCTCTGTATGCATTTTACAGCTTCATCAAACCTTTGGCTTTCAAACGCTTCGACAAAAGAGTCAGACCACTGCTTCAGTTTCTCTTGTACCTAGAGGAAAACAAAAAAATCACATTGATTAGATCAGTCTAGTGTATTCAACCAGTGACCAACGCTGCAGATTTTAAGGTGTTTGGAAAGCTAACAAAGTTAACGAAAGACCAAGGCATTAGGCATCTGAAGGAAGCTAGATCAATCAGGAATTTTCAAGGTACCTGGGATTGGATCTGGTTTAACGATACTGAACCATCTGCTTCTGATATGGCCTCTCTGAGTTCCATAATCTAAACACCATTTTCAATGAATAAAAACTAAGTGAATGTGTTTATTTATATGACTGACATGTATTTGAGAACCTTTACGGTAGCAGAGAAAGTTCAAGCTAATATTTTGCAAGTGGATCCACTTACCTCCATTAACAATGTTGGGTCTGTTATTGTTTCTTCTTCATTGACATTTACGCCACTCAGCTTCATCTGCATAACCAAATCAAATAGTTTCAGAAAAAACACTGCAGCTTTTGAGAATCCTTAACACACAATGGCAATAGTGAAGAAGAGCTCTTACTATATACATTGCTCTAGACAGCCGCTTGGTTAATGTCCGACATGCTTCAGTCACCTTAGCAGACTGATCAGCCGCGTAATCTCTTTCTTTCTGTTAACAAAGCAAAAGCTAAGTTTAAGAGAAGATGAGTAATAACATCAACATCAAAAGAGAATGTTACAAACAAAAGAGACCTGGGATTTGTTGTGAACTAAATCAGGATGTAGCTTCTTTTGCCAATCTTTGTACTTGCCTTCAAGGCTTCCAGGGCTTATCTCATACTTCCTCTCCCTAATTACAGAGAGAACAAGACAAATACGTTATTGAATGAGAAATTTCAAAACCCAAATTCAAAGGTCTCATCTTTTACATGATGTAATCAGCTATCTAGTTGAATCCAACTAAAAATCTAAACTTGGCTCAAACCCTAGATTCTAATTATACTTACAAGCCAAATATCTGAAAGTAATCGACGGAATCATCAACAGGTTGAATGCTACGGCATGAGTTACAGAACAAAAACGCAGCTTTCTCGCCACAGTTCCAGCAGCCGGAGCTTGTCTTCCCGGTTCCAGATTCCGAGCTGAAAGATCTCCCGGGAAATCGGAGTCGACCCGCGAGAGCCTCAGCTAAAGAAGAATGATGTTGCAGAGACTCGCGACGCAATTGGGTTTGTGATTGAATCGTAGCGAGTGGATTACACCGTGAAGTTGAAGGATGTGTTCGTCTGAAAAGGGTGGAGAAGGAAGCCACCAGCGTCTTTGTTTTCTTCATTACGGTATCGCACGAGGCTTTGGCTCTAGAGAGATCGTTGTGTACTTGTGTCCCTTAATCGAATCAGACCGACTTGATTGGTTTAGTCTAATTATTATGTCTTTAATCAATTTTAAAGCTTTATAAGATGATTTTAATGTGTATGGGAAAAAAAAACACTTCATTATCAAAGTATATAGTTCATGTGTATCTTTTAGACATGACTGTATTGCAATCGTAGAAGTTCTAAACAGAGAGAAACTATAACACAAACTACGGAAACCCCTAATAATGTCTTCATAAGTTTTGCAAACTCCTTCTTTAGTCCTCTACTCAGCAAGAGCTGTGAAATCATAAAGAAACAAAAAGTTTAGTATCTTTTGGTTTTAACCTTTTGATAAACAAATGAAGTCAAGTATGTGTAATAACTTTGGTTTTACCTGTTGGCTGTTGCAGCAGAAGATGGCTCGTCCTTAGGCTTCGTTGTTGGGAAGGGGATAACCTCCTGCAACAAGATTCAGAACATGGGAGTTAAGACAATATATACTATTACATTGGATTTTTCCTAGAGACTGTATTCAGCAGAAAAAAAGAGGGAAAGAAGAAGAGAGGGACCTTAATGTTCTGTGAGTCGGTTAGTAACATAGCAAGCCGATCTATTCCCATTCCCCAACCACCTGTAGGAGGCAATCCATATTCTAGAGCCGTGCAAAACGACTAATCAATAGTCATAGCTTCATCATCTCCAGATTGTCGATCCTGAAATCACCAAGGGTTTCAAAATGACAACACATATATACACAAAGAGATGGAGAAAGAGTGTGTGGTGATGGATACATATATATACCTTGAGCTGATCAGCAAAACGCTGCCGCTGTTCCACAGGATCATTCAACTCGGTGTAGGCATTGCAAAGCTGCAGCCAAAATAAAACAGTTTAGTTTAGAGGAACTCTCTACTTAACAAAAAAAAATAGATATATCAAGATTCTCATATATATATATATATAGCTTACTTCGTGTTGGTTGACGAACAACTCAAACCGTTCAGTCAAAAACTCGTTGGATCTGTGAGATTTTGCCAATGGACTCATAATCTTGGGTTGGTTCATTATGAAAGTTGGGTTAACACATGTCACTTCCAGAAAGTGTCCAACAAGCTGCACAGTGAAAACATTGCAGATATCTTAAATAAGCATATATATATATGAACTAATCACAGAACTTCCAATTCATACTATTAGCTAGGGGATAATAACATTACCTTATCCAACAAACGAGCTGTCGTCTGAGGAGGTGGGCATCTGACATTAAACCTCTCACATGCATCAATCAGATACTTGTTAGCTTCCTCGCTAGCCAAATCTTTTGGTATGTTAAGGTTGGCCATCTTCTCTAAATCCACCATCATGTCTATCCTCCTACAGAAACAAAGAAGATCATGAGTTCATTCCCAAAAACATATGTTCACCAAAAAGAGCTCTGTCCTGATCTATCAAAACATTTGACTAACCTGAATGGAGGAGTGAAGTCTATTTCAATCGGCTCCTTATCGTACCCATTAGCATGATACTTGATTTTGTAGCCACCTGTTAATTCCTTCACCATACCTGCAAACAAGAAGAAAAAATGTTAAGTTTGGTTTCAAAAACGTAAACATAGCACTCAGTGCCAGTGGAAGCAGAGGTATTAGACATTACCACTGAGCAATTCCTCAGTCATCTCCATCAAGTCATTGTAGTCTGCAAAAGCCATATAGAACTCGCAGGTGGTGAACTCGGGATTGTGTGTCATGTCAATACCCTCGTTTCTAAATTGCTTTCCAATCTCGAAAACACGGTCATAACCGCCAACAACAAGCTGCTTGAGATAGAGTTCTGGTGCGATGCGCATGTACATCTTCATATTCAGATCATTGCGATGTGTCTCGAATGGACGTGCAGATGCTCCACCAGCATTAATACTCATCATAGGTGTCTCAAACTAAAACAAAGTTCACACACATTGTATCAAATTTGCAAATTACAAACTGATACAAAAAAACAAGGTATGGGAAAAGTCAATGTCGTACCTCAAAGAAATCAAGATCATCAAGGTATCTTCTAATGTACTTGATTATATTACGGCTGGTATTGAGGACTTGGCGGACCTCATTGTGAAGTAACAGGTCAAGGTAACGCTGGCGATAACGAGTTTCCTGACACAAATGAAAAAAAAGTATCAAATCATATGTTACTTACCGCCCAAATAGAAACAGATTGGTATTGAATTAAGCATTCTAAACTCTAAAGAAAAGTTGCAATGGTACCTGATCTTTAACAATATAAGTTTGTGGATTTCTAGGCTTGCCTGGAACCCAAATTTCAGTATTCTGCAGAGGAAATGATTAAAAAAAAAAAAGGTTAGTGTAAAAAAAATGAGACGATTAAAAAAAAGGTTTACTCACTATATTA
The DNA here is from genome assembly GCF_000633955.1 of Camelina sativa. Taxonomy (NCBI): domain Eukaryota; kingdom Viridiplantae; phylum Streptophyta; class Magnoliopsida; order Brassicales; family Brassicaceae; genus Camelina; species Camelina sativa. Next base: position 24,926,722 of record NC_025692.1, on the reverse strand, counting down.
GCCACACCAAACCTTAGGAGGAGCCTTATAATTAGCTCCACGAGGATTTTCCTCGGTTCCATGACGAGGCCTTTCCTTCATCGGCAACCTGTGAAGGCAATGAGACAACACAGTAAACGATCTTGAGAAGATACTTAGCTCTCCCACGTTAGTTTTTCCTGGAGATAGGAGGACAAAATATGTATGTGTTCAGATAAAGATCACAAAATAATTAATATGCCGTAAAAAGGAAAATAAAGAGGTAGTAAACCTGGAAATCCAGTGACACCAATAATATCTCCACGCCTAACATTAGCATGGAGCCTGAGAAACTCCGCTTCATCTAATTCTGAGTAACTGAGTCATATCACAAAGAAAAAAAAAAAAAAAAATTCTAGTTAACCTGCATAAACAAAAAAGAACAACTCCTAAGGGGAATAAGTAAAAAAAAAAACAATTAGTCACCTCTTATTAGCCACAACTTGGACCTTAGAACAACGATTATGTAGATCATAGAAGACATTCTTGCCATAAGATCTCTTGCTCATTATCCGTCCTACCAGAAAAAAACAAAAACGGTAAACAATAATATTTTCCTTAACAAACTTCATATATTGATGGGTATGTAATGTATCATACCGGCTAGAGAAACTTGGTCGTCTTCAACATGGTCTTTGGCGCTTAAACTAGTATACTTTTCAATGAATTCAGAGTTTGTCATGGACACAAAGAATTTGTGTGGGTATGGATTGTTTCCCTTTTCCTTCTCTGCTTCAACATACCTCAATCTGTTCTCAAAGTATTGCTGCAAATCAAAAACCTCGTTTCTCACAACTCACAAACCATAAGATACATATATATAGGGAAAAGAAGAAAAAACTTTCTAATGAGAGCTTACTTGTTTGGCCTTTTCTTCTTCCTCACGCCTCCTCTGTTCTTCCCTCTGTTCGTTCTCCAAATCCCTATCAGCAGCAGGACTGCAAAATTTCACATCATCAGATCCGAAAACCTAGAAAAACTGCGGCACAGCAAAAAAAATAGATAGAACTGAGAAGCTAAGCATCCCAAGAAAAAGAAAACCTACTTATCTACGACGGGTTCAGCTTCAGGATCCATGGCCAGATCGATGATCACAAAATCAGATGAAATTGGTCCGCTGTCGAATATATTTAAAACGCTTCTCTTCAGTGAAACCTAAGAGCATCATTAATGACTATAGAGAGGTTTCAAGAATTAATATTTGGCTCTGACGAGAAGAAGTGGCGAAGAGACCTAGGCTTTAACTTTTGTTTGGCACTTTTAGTAAAGTAAACTATTATAAAACTTGGAATTCAAGTTACATTCGTATTGAACTTCATTATTTTTTTCTTAAATTGAATTTCATTATTAAAAAGATCCAACTTAATTTCCTTTTTAAATTAAGAAAAGATCTTAGTGATACATTGTCAAAAGGGCAAAAGATCTTTATTCAAAAGGAGGTTATTTTAAAACCTTAAAACGTCTTTTTAATTTAAATTATATAAATAATTGACGTTGAATCTTAGGATTCATTCTTGGAAGCCACTAGTTGGACACCATTTGGTGGTAGACGATAAGATTTTAAATTTATAATTACCCCAACTAATACATTCTTTAGAATTTTAATCGATATTTATGATCTTATTGATTTTCATTATAAGATGTTATTTAATGGTCTTTTTGTTAGAAGAGTTGTATTGTTTCCTTTTTTGTTTGCTGAGGTTTAGGTTTAGAATCATAACAAAACTTCAATCAAGCTTCGAGATGTTTTTGTGTATGATGATGAACAATAACCTCCGTTCAAGGATTCACATAGAGATCGATTATTTTATCAAAAAAGCATTGTCTTGTAACACGAATTAAAATCTTTCATCAAAGTAGAAGAATGAGGATATCCAAAGAAAGAAGAAGACATATATGTGAATGAATGAAACAGTCAACTCAAATGAATTGGATCTTGCACTTGGAAGAAGCTGTCTGGAGGAGCTTCATTAGGTCATCCGCGTACTTTTTATCTTGCTTATCAACTTCAACCTTAACCTTCACAACTTCAAGACACCTCAAATTCTCCATGAAATGTCTCATCTGTTTCAATTCTCTACAACTTCCTCCATACCCATAAACCTTTAGCACCTTCACTCCACACGACAGTAAACAACTAATTTTCTTCTTCCTCTTCTTCCTCGCACGTTTGCAAGCGCATACATCCCCACATCCTTTTGTAAACTTGTGCACAAGACCCTGAAAGGATAAGAAACCAGCACACTTAGAGAGAGAATATATATGTTCGTTAGTTTCTAAATTATTATTAGTTCCTTTTCAGACCTTAAGGACTAGAGTTTCTAGGTTTGGAGATTTCTGGAGCAGAAGTGGCAATACTTGCCAATCGCGTTCCTCGTGGCTCTCAAAAGACAACGTCACGAGGTTGTTGAACTCAGGCATAGATTTACAGCAGCAATGAAACACCTGATGATCGGTCACACAAACAAAGTCATGGCTACAACTTGAAACAAGTAAATATATATATAGGCGACTAATTAACAATATACTAGATTACAAGAACAAGAAGAAAAGAAGAGAGTAGGAAAGTGACCTCAAGAGAATCAGCAGACAAGTGAAGGGTCACAACATTCCTTATAGCTTCAACGAGTTTGGTTGCATCACCCCAAGCATCACCCTTTGTAGAATCATACCCAAAATATTCATCTACTGGTGGGATATTATAATCATTATACTTCCATAATATAAGATCCAGTCAAGCCTCGTCAAGCGAATCCAACTGACATTGATAATCTTCTGCGACATAACTAGAGTATTCAAGGTACACAAGACTTGGCGTGTCAAGGCCAACCAATAAGTGGGCGTCTAGAGCATGAAAACGGTAAAAGATGGATATTCTCTGGATGGATGAACCCCAAATATGTTTTCTCCAACCACCCCCATCAAAAGGATCACCAGAAAATATGTTAACTTCCTCCAGCACAGGGCAAGAGTCGAGGAGGCAGTCATAAAGATCACCCCATCCAAACGAATTATAAGAGACTTGAACGAGAGAGAGAGTTTTGAGTGCAGGGAAAAGCACACCGTTGGGAGGATGACTGTCTTGCTCGTAATGTCCCCGGGAAAGGGTAAGTTTAACTAACGTCTTGCTGAAGAACTCAGGCATTATACGTTGTATGGATGTTGACGACAAGTCTAGTTCCAAGGCTCCGCGTTCTAGCACATTGCGGATCAGATGGTTGTACTGAGAGTTGTCGATTTGAGAATCCCACTTCATAGAGAATTTCTTGATGGGAGAATCACCGAGCAATACAAGGGTTCTGTCCACGAAATCAAGGAAGCCACCACCATCAACAATAGTTTCTGATGTTCTGTTCGGATAAAAGACCATGGACTCATCGAAATCAAGGTTTTGAACCAGAGGCAACAGATTTCTCCACCGTTTTGAGAGAACTGATGTGGCAGCAGCAAGTTTAGTAGGGAACAACGACAGGATCTGACCCAAAACCTCATCTGGTAAGCTATTAATTGAACAAGTTTCCACCTTTTTTTTGGCAGCCATAGCCATACCCTAAAAAAACAGAGTCAATAAATTTATCAAAGGGATTTGACAAAAGTAAACCATCTACCACAAACAAGCTAATTAACACAGCTTATGTGATGTGTGATTTGATTATCACGAGAAACAACAAACATCAAATCACCGAAACTTGTAGATGACAAGAAACGTCGATAAACCTACCTTGGCAGTAAAGATATCGAAGTTGGGAGTTTATTTTCTTTGCTTTTTATACTTTTCTTATCAGAGCATAATTTTCTTTTCTTATCAATACACTTTGTTTTTTTTTTTTCGGTTGGATTTTTTTGTTTTAAGCTTATAGAAAACGAAACAATATAAAACCAATTATACAAAGATGTATCTTATAAATTTAAGTATCACATATAAATCAAATAAATACGCGAAATTTTTTTAAAAAAAATTCACACAACAATAATAATTTTATTGAGTATCAACAACAAAGGGACAACCGAAAGCTACAACAAACAAAGCTACTTAAGCAATTTATGTGTGAGATTAAACAATTCTGAAACCCCACACACACACACACAGACAATCATTCGAACATAAATAGTCTGGATACGAAACAAAACCAATAATAAGATTTAGATCTTGTGCGAAGAAGAAAAAGAAATACCTTTCAGGACGAACAAGACCTAAACTTGTAGATGACAAGAAGGTTCGGTTTTTTTTGTTGGGGTCAAAAAAATCGATATCTTATTATAATATACTAGTTTCCCAAAGTACGATCGCAACTAAAGATATTGACAAGATTTTGTTATTTATACTAAAAATTAAAACAAAAAATTACAATTACTATTTTTGAAAAAAAGTAAATAAAATTGAAAATAATACAATAAATTACTATTTTGGAGCAAGATTAATTAGGGCGCAAAGAATGAGAATTACAGATGATATATAGGAGATTACAAGTAGGGAAATAGGAAAATAATATTCACACAATCCTTTAACTCTACATGCCCCCGGAGGAGCTTTTGTTACCCTAATTTTGGAACAGAGCTTTTGACACCGGGCACGAGATAATGGCTTTGTCAGTGCGTCTGCTAGCTGGTCTTCGTCGAGACATGAGATACGCGGAGTGCACCAGAGCGGACGGACGTCATCACGAATGAGGTGATAGTGATAGTCAAGGGCGACGTGTTTCATACGGGAATGAAAAACAGATTGGCACAGGATTATGTTGCTCCCACAATATCACAGTAGATCACCGGTGTAGTCAGCGAAGTAATGCCAAGTTGTGTGAGTAAGGATAACAAACCCAACGTAGCTCTGAAGCTGTATTCGGCACTGCTCGATATTCAGTTTTGGTGGAAGATGTGGCGACAGTTTTTTTGCTTCTTTGCAGAACATGAAATCGGTGTTGAGCCCAAGTAAAGAATGTAAGCATTCGTCGAGACGTAGTCATCCGTGTCATGAGAGGATGTTCCTGCCATGACACGGTGAAACTGATCGCAGAAGAATGCCATGACTATGAGAGGATATGTTCCTGCAAGATACCGAAGCGTCTGTTTCACGGCCTGCCAATGATCTGTTGCAAGTACGAGAGCAAGAGGTGTAGATTAGAAGCGTGTTAGGAAAGTATAGATTTCGGAGAATATTAATTAAACCACAAGCAAGAATATATCAAAGAAGAGTTACGTTAAGCTATTTTGTGTGTGTTTTGGTCATAGCTAGCCATTAACTATAGCTGGCTATTATTAGCATCTTGTCATGCTTCCTACATTTTAAGATGTCTTGTTACGTAAAGATAACTAGATTTAAACCCGGACAAAATTTTAATTACTATATTATTTATAATAATTTTGATTTATATATTTGTTTTTTTCATTTTTCAACTATTAAATTTTGTATATAAATCATATGGTAATTTTGTTTGTTTGATGTATATATATGCAATTATTATTTTTGTTTGGAAATTATTCAAATAAAATAAAATGTTATAAAGTTAGAAAGTGTTAATATGTATGATAATTTGTAGTCCATATAATAAATCTCTATATAATTTGTAAGTTAAATAATTCCAAATCTATACTATATGATATAAATTAATAGTTTGGGTGTTAGTTTCATAGTTTAAATCCGTCATGTTAGATCCATTCCGCAATGAGTTTAGAGATTTTTAAAACGCAAAAAACTACTCTAAAAAATCTGGGGGAATATATAGTATTCATGTATTTTTTTTGCTTTTGTTTTGCATCACTCTTTTATTTACTGCAGGTACATATTTAACTTCGCAAGTTCTGATATAACATTAACGATATACATTACTTTTACTTACTTTTCTATGAGTAAATTTACAATTGCACTTAAATTTCTCTATTACAGATAGGTAAAGAGTAAACGATCTGTTGTTGTTGTTATGTCTTCAGAAAAAGCAACATTCCTTGAAAGTACCAAAAAAGAAAAGTTAGTTCAATGAGTTAAACACAGTCACGTACATGAAATATACCAAAGTATGTAGAATCTTACTTGCTTGTTAGCCAACCATGTATTGTTACAAACCTCATACTCATAGTGTATAGTTACCATGTATGCAGGATCCTTACTTGAGCATGCCACACAATTTTGCTTCCCTTACTAATGAGAAAAATGAAGATGTATCGTTTAGATTTCGTAAATTATTGTGGCAATTGTTTGATAGAAAATGGTTATTTATGAGCAATTACTGTCTAGGGTTGTAGTTGAGTCCGTGTAAGAATATTTCAGAGATCAGGGAGAAAATCATGGATAATAAACCACAATTAACTTCTAATAAATTGGTTTAGGAAATATTTTAGGCGTCACATATGTAAAGACTAAAGAATGTGCCATAAATTAGTTACCAAATATAAAGATACGATTGTATTAATAGGATTTTATATGATCTAATCTATCCTTTAACACTGATTTATTACAGGTTGATACAGGTTGAACATTCATCCAATTATGTATCCACTATCAAAACACGCTAATCCACTCATCAATGGGATCGAAGGCCCAACACAATATCGTGGATCCACTCAACAACGGTCGGGTTAACGGATAAACGCGCGGACCCACTTGCCAAACGGATCGGATCATTGATTTCGTATTTATTATCTCAGATTTACCCTTTTTAATTTAAGAAAAACATTTCCTTAATGATTAATTCAGTGGCAATTTGAATAATTAGATCAATAATTTTGGACATTCTCTAATTTGTGTTTCTCTTTTAATTATAGGAAGATTATAATTAAATCCGCAAAAACATTGTCCAATCCAGTGTTTTCACAACCGGATCGGACCGGCCGGTCATACCGGTTGACCCGTGACCCGGACAGTTCTCCGGTTTGGGTTTACTGCTAATAACCGGAAACTATAAAACCGGAAAAACCCAGAAAAACTCGCTATAGACCCGTAACCCGGTGAACCGGTCGGGTCACGGTTCAAAAAAATCTCTTCGATTTCAATTGATTGCGAGACTAAATATATGGTTTCACGATTCATTTATTCTCTGAACCTCTTAATTTTTTTTATTCCTCTCTAACAGTGACACACTTCTTGTCGCTTCGCTTCATCTCCTTTGATATGTGAGGTCAATTGATTTACTTTTTATCTTTAAGATTCATTTTGATTTTTGAAGCATAATTATCAGAGAGAAAGATAAATAATAATAAGCAACTACCGCTCTTTCTTTATTCTATGTTTTCTTTCTTAATGTCTCCGATCCGCCATTGTTACTGTTTTCTTTTTGTTTAACAACAATATTAAACGCAAGTAGGGTTTTAAAAATTCAATTGATTCTATTATGTATAAACTATATAATCTCTATAAATATATTAATCAATTAATTGACCCATGATTCAACCCGGTTGACCCGATGACCCGGTAACCCAGAAGGTAGTCCGGTTCACCGTCCGAGTCGGGTTTAAAAACATTGGTTGAATCCAGTACAACAGAATTGTGATATTGCTTCTTGTTATTTGTTTCTTGTTTTTATATAGTTCTTGTCCGGAGGACAGTCGGAGGTGGAGACAACGACAGGCAACACACTCAACCTGAACGCGATGAACCAGGCACCAAACCCATGACACGTGTCCTTCTCCTACGCACGTGAACGCAGCTCAGACCACTCTCGTGGCTTTTATTTACTATAGGGAAAGTATATATATATATATATATATATATTATTCCAGTTGGTATGGTAAAGAGAATCATAATTAAAATTATAGTCATCACCACTATGATTACAATATTGTCTCTGACTTTTATTATTTTCTTTGGGAGTGTATCGGTGCATATATATTTGGTAAAAATAACTAATCACATGAAGAATGAGTTGGCGCAGAACAACAAACTTAGCTGTCTTTGTGATCAAATTTTCTTGTGAGAAATCTCTCAATTAAGTCTTTGATATTGAAGTTGTATATGAAATTCCGTTTTCTCCATGTGGTCTCATCGATACTTAATTACTGTACATAATTGAGAATTATAATGCGAAACACAAATTTTCAAGTGAAGCAATACCACAGAAAGAAAAGAGTAAAAAGGAGATCGATCTATGAATAACAAAACCATCTACTATAATCTTCCATAGCATTAGTACCAATTGAAATCAGTTATGCACAAACTAGAAAAAACGATTCTGATTCCAATTAAAGGTTTTTTTTTTAATGCAGCAAAAACAAAACCATCCACAACCTTTAAAGCAATTACATATTTGTATCAGATGTGGAATCTATCATAGTTTCACTTCTCTGATGGTGGGCGCTTCATCTTGAGAAGATGAGAGATACCAGCAATGACATGAGCACGACTACTAGGAACTCCTGTCTTGGCCAAAGCTTGTCCATTTTTGTCCAACAGAACAAAGCAAGGAACGTACTTTATATCATAGTGGAGAAGCTACATATTAAAAACAGAGGAAGGGAAAGATTAAATCTTTAGTAAAAAGCTCTGTCAATTAGTGTGTGTATGCAGCGAGAAGAGAGAAAGAAGTATAAGCTTATTAAAATACCTCAGGGAACCAATTCTCATTCTCTGCGTCAGCCATTGTAATGCTGAGCCAGTTTGAATTCCTCTTCTCTACCTCTAAAACGAAGTTGAGCAAAGAATTGCATAGTCTGCATTTGGGTGAGTAAAATTCAAGTACTGTAGCTTCTTTCTGGCTGGCTAAAGCAGCTGCGAAAGCCCTCTGCTCTGCTTCTCCTTGCTCACTATTGCTTAAAGCCTTCTTCTTTGGTCTAAAGTTTGGATTTTGGCCAAGTGAAGACAATGAGCTGAGAGCAATGGAGCCAATACTTTGCATAGATCTGAAGAGCCACGGTCCTTGAAACTCACAGGGGCTTGATGATTTGGGTTGCTTGTTTGAATCCCATGGCCATTTCAAGCAAAAGAATGGATCTTTCGAAGTAGACCCGCTCTTAGTGATCTTTGAATCCATCAAGAGTTCCCTTTCGACTTCAAATCCACAGCAACGGTGACTACAAAAGCGATTACGAGAATGCAATTCAGTGATGATTAGAGAAGAAGGACGAGTGAATTTGGGGATTTGGAAAAAAAAGAAATTAGGGTTTTTCTCTTTTTGTGATTTAAACCAATCTGGTTTAATTAATTAAAATAAAATTTGGGACCAAACCGAATTGATATACCAAACCAAACCGTAATCAAAGCTTCGTTTTGTTCTTTCTTTTTGGCTGTGGTAATATTATAGCCTGTATAAGCAAGAAACTAGTTTCGCCAAATTCGTATAATAATGATCTTTTGTTATTTTTTCGAAAGAAACAAGTTTATAAAAAAGAATGCACACACTTTTGCATGAATCATACAAATGAGAATAGACTTACAAGTAAAAAGGTAAAAAAGCGATCCAGTTTTTTATCTCTCGTATTCGTGTCACAAATACTCTTGCAAGAATTGGGGTTCCCCTTCAGAGCCAGGATCTGAAAGCAAAGCAACGAGCTTTACGTTTTCTCTGCAAGCTCGAACTCTTACCTTTATTTACGATCCCCTGCTCTTGTCCTGTCTCCTTCTCTCTATCCTCTTCTTGACCATTACTTGTCTCTTCTTGTGTGACCGTTGAGGTTGAGTGATCTTGCCTCTGTGATCTTTGAGGAACACTTATAATGTTTTCTAATAAACTTACTCGATTTGCCTGGTCCTCTGATCTATCAGGTGACAATTCTTCGGCTTCTTGGACAGGCGTTATATTTCTAACCATGTATATAACTCTATCTAGTGTCCCTAACGCTTGTTCTACCTCTGGACTGACGCAAAACCGTCTTCTCATACAAACATCAGTCTTGGTAATTTCGTTTCCATCCTCTGAAGAAACGCTTTCCTCATAATCTTCTTCTTCCTCAATCTCTGTAACAGTTTTTCTATAATGGACAGGTTTGTTTTCAGTAGCATCTCCATGATTCTTTTGATCCTTCTTTGGCTGAGAATTGCCATTCACTTCAGTGGCTTCCAACTTTGGTCCTTCCTCGATTGCTTTATCAGTTGAATACAGAGCTTGGCGTATCTTAGTGTACAAAGGATCATCTAAAGCTCTGCTATAATCTTCATCAAATTTAGCTACGGAAGCAACTGACTGTTACATTCAAATACATAAAACGGTATCACTCAAGTTACCTTGACACTGCACCAAAACTTCGAAACAGCAAAATAAAAAATTTATGTTTTCTAACCTTTTTATAGAGTCTGAAACCGTTGCCAATGAGCTGCCTAGTTATAAAGTTAATAAGAGATGGAGGCATCAAGTCCAGCTTTATATCCATCTCCCCTATCGTTCTACAAAATTTGACAAGAGCTAGATGTTAGCCTCAAGCAAAGACAATTAGCATGTAGCAATACTACTTGTACAATCATCACTAACCTGAAGTAACTCCTCTGTGGAGTAACCTTTTGTAAAACAAATCCGCCTACGAGATCGATCCTTACTGCATCCGGTGATTCAGGTATAACGAAGTCCTTAGAGGACATTCCAATGCCATCTAAATCAGAGATCTAAAAGTTCCAAACAAAATCGATTTCAGATAATGTCAAATTTTAATACCAAGGGTAAGATTAAAAATATGCATAAGGATTTTGCTTTACCGAGTTCAAAAGGATGACGGCTAAGTCATCTATAAAGTATTCAAAAAAGAAGTAATGCACAATAATCTCTCTGTCCGTCAATGGCCATGGTACCTTCATCCTTTCTTTCCGCAATACAAAACATTTCAAGGTTAGCTTTATAGAAACCAAAATATAAAGTTCCTCATCATTCTCAATGTGAACATACCTCGCTAAACAAATCTGTTCACCAACTCCAATCTTTTGTAAGCATGTGCTTTTTAAGATCCTGAATGGTGGAAATGAAAACTGTGGCCACCTATATACAACATAAATCAAAAGAGAGTAGAGTAAAAGTTGTCCAGCGAGACAATGAGATTATGTTGTTGTTCACAATCCAAAATATTTAGGACTCTCACCATTTCTTGTAGAGAGCTGTTTCCCAAGATACACATAAACCTGCATCCATAACTCACAATTAATATCACCTGCAGGAACCTCTTTGAACCCACGGTCTCAGTTCTAGTAAGAAATAAACTTACATTCGTGGATAGGCCCATCCATGTAACCTTCAACAAGCATAGTGTGAAAAGGACTTCCATCAAGCCCTTCACGGTACATAACACGGCAATCTTCAAGATCATGTTTTAACTGTAAAAAAAAACAAAACTTTTTTGCTACATCGTTACAATCCAAAGATCGATCAGTGGTGGACAAAAAAAATGGAAATGTTATGTCTGAAGTCACATACTTTCCAGTCACCATCGTTGGTTAATTTAGTAACATCATGATGATCCGTCATGGATACACTCCTAAGCTTGCTAAGTAACTTGGATACCTCATCTGTTCTTTTATCCAATGTATTCTCATTACACTACAAAAATTCATCACACCAAAAAAAAAAAATCTCAGAAGTGTATCCCTTAATAGAAAACAACAGTACTCTCAACTCCAAAAGAAAGAATATGGTATAGCAAAAAAAAAAGCCAAAACCTTTAAGCTGGTTTCTGAGAAGAGATTTGAGAGAGTCGTGATTGGTGAGTACAGGAGAAGACAAGGTCTTGTCCAATTTATCTCTGTACTCACAGATCTCTCGTTTCTTCTGCATAATCTCAAGCTTTCACCTTCCCAAAGACCAAACAATCCACAAAATCACTTTCAAATCCCTGATTTGATCACACAAAAAGAAATTTTCAGAGAGAAAGAAAGAAAAAAAAAACAGAGGATTAGCAGAGAAAGGCCCAACCTTTACGGAGTTCAAGAAAGCTGATTTTTAGCTACGAGGAACAAAAACGTGACCGACAAGACGGAGAAAGTTATTTTGAATTATTATTATTTGTTCTCGAGGAAATGCAAATCGGGTACAATTACACGAAAAGTCGGAGTTTCCCAATAAAGGAAGGAGGTAATGATGCGTAATGGACAGAGATTAAAGTTGAGATTAAGGCATAGTTGAGAAAGAGATAGGGTTTAAGAGGAAGAGAGGGGAAGGGGGACCGATATGTGTCGGTGTCAGAATGAGTGAAAGATAGGTGGGAAGATCTATCTCCCCTCTGCCTCTTCTCTTAATCACAACTTCATTCTTCTTCTTTGGGTTTCTTCTTTTTTCTATTATAAAATTTTTTAGAAAGAACAAAAGTAGTCTTAAATAGGAAGGTGATGATGATACAGTTGAGAAACTGAACATTTTTTTGGGGTCCTCTGTCTTAAAATTTTTGGTATATTGTACATATCTCCTGATTATTAAATTATACTGTCTGTTCCCTCACTTTGATAAGCTTAAAAAAGTAAAGCCAACCAATGAAGATTTATATTGTCAGTTTATAAAAGTCCATTAATCCTCCCTTTGAATTTTGTATCATTCTTTAGTGGAATGAGTGGTATATTCATTTCATTTTATTCCATTCCAACTTTCTATATTAGCAAAAGTTTGGTGAAAGATTTCAATCCACCAAATTTTTCTCCTTCTAATTACAACATCAGACCTATATAGTAAGTTCTAGTCAAAACCATACCTAAGTCAAACCCAACACAGAAACAAAATTCTCAGTTTAGCAGAAAAAGCAGAACCAACATAGTTTGTTTCATACACATTAGCCAATTCATTCGGATACTGTCCACTATTTGTTTAGTGATGGTTGATGATCACATCAAACAACATACAAACGATCACTTAACATTGAGTCACAAAATCACAAGTCAAATTCACAAAAGATAGGTAGTAAATTACTCGGATAGTTGATCCCAAACATTGACAATGAGCCACCCTTCAATGGCTGCAGCCTCGAGATGTTCTTCAGCCCCTGCCTCATCCCATTTGGCCTCTATAGAATCCAGCCTACTCAAATCAGACCACAAAACCCTGTGCGCCAATTCTCTTGTCCCAAGAAACTCAAGCACCAGAGTTCCACGGGCTTTGGCAGCCAATTTCCCAACGTTAATGGCGTTTCTTATCACAAGACTGTGGTTTTCTCTGAGCAAGTCCAGGTCATCCTCGATCTGCACTCCAACAAAAGTGACAAATTTGGAAGCAAAGAAACGGTACAGATCCTTGAGATTGTCATGTAAAGGTTTAGGAAGTCGAAGGAAGAGACATAGGTTTCTCGTGCTCAGCTTCACAGATGACAGACTCCACTCTGACGTTTTGGTTTTGGTTTCGGTTTCAGGACATCCAACGTCCCAATAAACATCGAAAATCACAGCTCGGTTACCATTCAAGATGGAATCTTCTCTTAAAAGTGAAAGGTATGGAGAGATATCTGTTGATGATTCAACATCAATGGTCTTAGTCTGAACATAAGAGCCATCAGTCATCTTGAACTTTGGTCCATCAAAGGAGGCCATCTTGAACTCTAAGAAATACACAAATCAAATGAGATACAAAAAAAACATTTAGATTCAATTATGATAAAACACAGCTCTAGCAACAAACTAATCTCAATAGAATAAAAGATACAAACCCACAAAGTAAGATAGTGAATCCAATCATAACTAATACTATTACTTTAGCACCAAAATGTTTACTCTTTTGTTTGTGTAACAAAGACTACAAGTATTCATCAGTTGGGTAAAGGAAGGACCACACATTGAATGTAGCAATAATCTAAAACAATGAATTGATCAAAGTAACAAAGTACACTACTTTTTAAGGGTTTGGCTACAATTTGTTTTATATTCCCTAGTTTCTAGAATTCTCAAATCTCAACATCGTTAAATTGCATTCATCAACAGATAAAAAGACAAGAGCGGGCTAATTAACTAATACAGAAATAAAATTCATCGATCTACAGTGATCAATCTCAGTTACTCTAACTAAAAACGATCGATCTGAGAGATAAAAATTTGCCTGATTTTCATCTGGAATTGGAATCGGGATCACATCAACGACTGATCGAGAAGTTAAAATATCGAAGCAAGAAGAGAGTGAAGGTACTTCACCCAGAGAAGAGGAGGACGAACCTTTAAAATTTCGCTTCAGGCTATGTGTATCGTATACCGGAGAGATGAACAGAGAAGAATAAATCCCATGAGATCGACTCTCAGAGCTTGCTTAACCGTACGCTTGTGATGACCAATCCGGTTTAACCGAAATCGAACCGATTTTTTTTTTTTTTTCAGACGAGATTCTAAAGGTCTTTTTATTGTGTGTTTCTAGACCTGGTTCTGATTGGTTGTTATCAAATTTTAGTTATTGTCTCTACTCTCTAGAGAGATGTTGGACTTGTTTAATGCGATTGAAAAAAAAGCACCAGAGTTGTGTTTTCTTGTAACACCTTAATTTCTTAGGTTGCCAACCAGGGATGAGTTCAATCACACTAATCATCAATAATATGATTTTTTTTTTACTTCTTGAGTTAGAAAAATTGTGTTTGTTGGGAAGAAGTGACGGAGAGAAAGAAGAGAGATCACTTTCCCCGTATCAATTGCTGAAACTGCACATGTTAGCTCACAACGCTATAATAGTTGAGTTCATGAAGGTACATTCCAACACATTTCACTATTTGAATACTTCTTTGAGTGTCCGTCTTATCAAAATCCTTTAAGAAGTGTTAGGAAGTATACACAACAAGGAAGCATTCATATATTCAACTACTACTACTATTACAATCTCTTTATCTATCCAAAAAACACATTTAACAATTTCAATCACACACCTAACTTAAATTAAAAAAAAAAATTGGTCTAGTTAGTCAAATCCGGTTTAGTGTAACAACAAGACCAAAACCAGATTTTTTTTTTTTTTGTATCAATTTAGTTGATCTCAATAAAACTGGTCCATGTGGAAAAACACATACAACAAAGGTTGATTCTGAATTCAGCACAGTTTGTTTCAAAAGCCCATCATCATTTCATCGCCCAGTATTGAGTATTGTGTGTTATATACTAAACCGCCGCTTGCTTCTCTCATCAACACAACCTACACAAAAGCCAACAACACAGCTGCTTACTCTCTCCTTTTTTACTCTTTTAACAAAACAAATTCGCCGCTTATCGCCTCCGATCTTCTTCTCTCGCACAGCTCACAAAAAGGTACGGTTTCGTTCTCTTCTTCCTCCGATTCTCTCGTTTCTTCTCCAGATTCGTTCATCGATTTAGCTTTTTAGGAACCTTCTCGTCGGAATATTTATTTATTTGTTGTATACGTATTCTCTTCAGTTACTCTTATGGAACCGTTCGTTGCTAAGGAGAACGTCATCGCATCTGCTTCTTCGTCTCCGAAGAAGAAGCGACGGATCGATCACACTGAGTCTACTAACAAGTCTGATGATGGCTCTCCGATGCTCGCCTCTAACTCTAGCGGCCTCGGTTTGAGCAACAGCACCGGTGGTGGTGGTGACGACACGCCGATGGACATGGCGGACAACAACAACTCCAACAATCATGAGATCGATGAAGATCTTCATAGCAGACAGCTCGCTGTTTACGGTCGCGAGACTATGCGGAGGCTTTTCGCTTCCAACGTTCTCATCTCTGGGATGCAAGGCCTTGGTGCTGAGATTGGTAACGCTTTTTTGGACTCCGTTTTCTGATTTTTTCTCTTTTTCTTTCGTTTGTTGATTTTCACTTGCATGTTGCTTTATCTACTTGTCCTGCTTTGTTATTGAAAGAGCTTCAAGCTTGATTGATTAAACGTATTTCTTGATTGAGCTGTTTGATTTTGTCTGTACATTTGAGCTTTTGGAGTCGAGACCTTAAAATTGGTATATGAACTTGTTATCCTGATGAATAGTGAGACATTATATAATGAAACGCTTATTCACTAGTGACTGATATGTCTCTTTGTTCTCGTCGTTACTTATATCCTTCTTTCTAATGGATTGTTTTTCTTTTTTCTTGTTTAGCCAAGAATATAATTCTTGCTGGTGTGAAGTCAGTGACTCTTCATGATGAAAATGTGGTTGAGCTATGGGACTTATCTAGTAACTTTGTTTTCACGGAGGAGGACATTGGTAAGAATAGGGCACTTGCTTCTGTTCACAAGTTGCAAGAACTCAACAATGCCGTAGCTGTCTCAACTTTGACTCGGAAGTTAACCAAAGAGCAGCTTTCTGATTTCCAGGTATCCAAAACCCGTCTCTTTATTTGGTTTATCTTCGTTTTCTCGTTCTAGTTGTCAGTAATACTTTCATGATTCATGGAAATAATTATATATGCAAATGATAAGAGGTGAGTTAACGTTGATGAAAGATGTTTCTACAACAAGTACAATATGTTTTAGCTTGTTCATTATCTTCGCAATAAGAATTGACTGACCTCTTTTTCTATCCTTGTTGCAGGCTGTAGTATTTCTGGATATCTCTTTTGAGAAAGCGACTGAGTTTGATGATTATTGTCATAGTCATCAGCCCCCTATCGCATTCATCAAGGCTGACGTTAGGGGCCTATTTGGGTCTTTGTTTTGTGATTTTGGACCTCATTTTACTGTTCTTGATGTTGATGGGGAGGAACCACACTCTGGCATTATCGCTTCGGTTAGCAATGAAAATCCTGGATTTGTATCGTGTGTAGATGATGAGAGGCTCGAGTTTGAGGATGGAAATCTTGTCGTTTTCTCTGAGGTTGAAGGGATGACCGAGCTAAATGATGGAAAACCAAGGAAGATTAAAAATGTGAAGCCGTATTCATTTACCCTTGAAGAAGACACCTCTAACTATGGGGGATATATAAAGGGCNTTGATGGGTGTTTCATGTGGCACTCAAGGAAAGCTAACTGTTACCGATGATGATGTAATTGAGAAGAGCAACCTGAGTCGTCAGTTTCTTTTCCGAGATTGGAACATAGGACAGGCTAAATCCACAGTTGCCGCAACAGCTNGATAAGTTTTCATCTCAAGCAGGCCGATTTCCGTTTGCTGGTTCAGAAGAAGATGCTCAGAAACTAGTGGAAATTGCAACTGACATTAATGAGAGTTTGGGTGATGCAAGGTTGGAAGATGTCAACTCTAAACTATTGCGACATTTGGCTTTTGGATCCAGGGCTGTTCTGAATCCTATGGCTGCAATTTTTGGTGGCATTGTTGGGCAGGAAGTTGTCAAGGCATGCTCTGGGAAATTCCACCCTCTCTTTCAGGTAAAACTTTTCTGCTTGAATTTTTCAGTCTTTGCATGTTTAACTTGTTGAGTCTGATAATGACTTAACATTATTTCTGCAGTTCTTTTACTTTGATTCAATGGAGTCACTCCCCAAGGAAGCTCTTGATGCATCAGAGTTTAGACCACAAAATAGCCGTTATGATGCACAGATCTCTGTATTTGGGTCTACTCTTCAGAAGAAACTCGAGGATGCCAAAGTTTTTGTTGTAGGGGCCGGTGCTCTTGGATGCGAGTTCTTAAAGAACTTGGCTTTGATGGGTGTTTCATGTGGCACTCAAGGAAAGCTAACTGTTACCGATGATGATGTAATTGAGAAGAGCAACCTGAGTCGTCAGTTTCTTTTCCGAGATTGGAACATAGGACAGGCTAAATCCACAGTTGCCGCAACAGCTACAACTGGAATAAATTCGCGTCTCAACATTGATGCTCTGCAAAATCGTGTTGGACCTGAGACCGAGAATGTCTTTGATGACAACTTCTGGGAGAATTTGACAGTTGTTGTCAACGCGCTGGACAATGTCACTGCAAGGCTTTATGTCGATTCAAGGTGTGTGTATTTCCAGAAGCCTCTCCTCGAATCAGGAACCCTAGGTGCAAAGTGCAACACACAGATGGTTATCCCTCATCTCACTGAGAACTATGGTGCCTCGAGAGACCCACCAGAGAAACAAGCTCCGATGTGCACTGTGCACTCATTTCCTCACAACATTGACCATTGCTTGACATGGGCTCGCTCTGAATTTGAGGGCCTGCTTGAGAAAACACCAGCTGAAGTTAATGCATATCTTTCAAATCCTGCTGAATACATGAATGCGATGAGAACTGCTGGTGATGCTCAGGCTAGGGATACTTTGGGACGTGTTCTTGAGTGCCTCGAGAAAGAAAAGTGCAATTCATTTCAGGATTGCATAACTTGGGCCCGTCTGAGGTACTCTCCTTTGGCTCAAACCTTTCATTGAGACTCTATATTATTTTGAATCTCTTCACTTAACATAAGTGCTTTCTTACAGGTTTGAGGACTACTTTGCCAACCGCGTGAAGCAGTTGTGTTACACATTTCCCGAGGACGCTGCTACTAGTACAGGAGCTCCATTCTGGTCTGCTCCAAAGAGATTTCCTCGTCCGCTCCAATTCTCCTCAACCGACCTGAGTCATATCAATTTTGTCATGGCTGCTTCTATCTTGCGTGCTGAAACATTTGGAATCCCTACTCCTGAGTGGGCTAAAACCCCAACGGGACTAGCCGATGCTGTGGAAAGAGTGATTGTTCCAGACTTTGAGCCGAGGAAAGATGCAACTATTGTGACAGACGAGAAGGCTACAACTTTGTCTACAGCTTCAATCGATGATGCAGCAATCATTGATGAACTAATCGCAAAACTAGAGGGGTGCAGGCTGAGCTTGCAGCCAGAGTTCAGGATGAAGACAATCCAGTTTGAAAAGGTGAATCATAATTGTATCCAAGTTTTTTTTCACATTCTGTATATGGATACCAAGAGCGACAAACTAACATTATTATGCTCTTCGTAGGACGACGATACCAACTACCACATGGATATGATCGCTGGGCTAGCCAACATGAGAGCAAGGAACTACAGCGTTCCCGAGGTGGACAAGCTTAAAGCCAAGTTCATAGCCGGAAGAATCATACCTGCAATTGCAACATCAACTGCAATGGCAACAGGTTTTGTCTGCCTCGAGCTGTACAAGGTCTTAGACGGGTCACACAAAGTGGAAGACTACAGAAACACATTTGCTAACTTAGCACTTCCACTCTTCTCCATCGCTGAGCCGGTTCCACCTAAAGTGGTGAAGCACCAAGACCAAAGCTGGACTGTTTGGGACAGGTGGGTGATCAAGGGAAACCCGAGCTTAAGGGAGTTGCTAAAATGGCTAAAAGAGAAAGGACTACACGCATACAGCATATCATGCGGAAGCTGTTTACTGTTCAACAGTATGTTCCCAAGGCATAAAGAGAGGATGGACAGGAGAGTGGTGGATCTTGCAAGAGAAGTGGCTATGGTTGACTTGCCTGCTTATAGACGTCACGTGGATGTTGTGGTCGCTTGTGAGGATGAGAATGACGATGACGTTGATATCCCTCTCGTATCAGTATACTACGGCTGATTAGAAAATTTAAAACAAACATCCCCAAAGAGAGAGAGAGCTTTTAATAATTACTGTATTCTTGGGATGTAAAAGTTGGGTTGAAGAAATAGAGAGTTTTGACTTTTGATGTATGAGAGAATAGTTAACACCTTAAAATTTAGAACTGAATTTTCAAATTTGGTGCCTTAAAATTTAGAACTGAATTTTCAAATTTGGTGTTTTTAACTTATTTAACACAAACATAGACGATTAGGCAATCCTAATACAAAATGTTTTGAAGCTTAGAAAATTTTCTCACACTCTACAAAGTTAAAATCAGATAAGTTACTAGTATAACATTAAATTACGTACAAAGAGGACATCTCACAAGCCCATTCTCGTTACATTCTATGCATCTCGTCCACATCTTATCTATGCATCTCGTCCACATCTTATCGTTACTAGTCTCTTCATCGTGATGATCCGCAAGGACTTTCGAGCTTCCATTGCAACTAGAACATATCAAGAACCTTTCGTTCTCGCAAGCTTCGCAAGGCGAATCAACCTGCGAGATTCCTGATAGAAGCTTTTTAAGCTTCCCGTTTTCGTTCAATGCTACAACTTCTTCTGCTCCTCCAATGTACCTACCTCTAATGAACAGCCTCGGAGAGGTAACTTTCCCACCAAGCAACCTCCACATCTCCTCTCTAAACTCTGAATCCATGGAAACATCTCTCTCTCTAAACATTACCTTGTGATTCTCCAACAAGAATCTCACTCTTCTGCAAGCTTCAAATGTTTTCCTAACTCCTCGCAGCCCCGTCGTGTAGAATACAACCGAATCTTCTCCTCCGGGTGGGCAGTTGTCTTCAAACTCCAAAAGAATCCTTCTTTCTTCTTCAAGACTCTGTTCCACCTCTGCATCTTCAAGCTCCAGTAGTGTTGGTGTAACACAACCTCTGCTTTGACCAGATTCAGCGACTATTTCGTCTCTTAGATGATGGATTGTGCGATCAATGTTACTCTTATGAAGAGCTAAGCCTTGCTTTAACGTCTTCACAGTGGTGATGAGTTTGATTTTCTTCACTAATCTTTCCTTCATTCCCTTCATTGCTGGATCTTTTGTTGGAAATATGAAATTAAAAAACCAATTCAAGAATCTGATCAAGAAGAGGGTTAGAAGATGAATCCAGATCAAAGATAAGATCGGGTACAAGAAAAGAAAACAACAAGTAGTGGGTTATTCGTTTTCAAGTTTCTTGTTTGGTTAACGTGTGGGTACCCCAATTCAGATGAATAAAGTTTCAAAAGCCACTTTCTGGGTTAGCTTTCAAAAGTCTTTCTTGATGGGTTTTTTTCATCAGAATGAAAAGAAAAGATCTTTTTTTTGTTGGTTTGATGGGTCATTGCTACAATAATGTAGGATGATAAAACTCACACCTCAATAACAGAAGACAAAACACTCATGAGTAATGATTTTACCCAATCAACCCAATTTTGCCAGAGGGATAAAAAAACAAAAAAGGAAGATGCTATTATGAACCTTTAGGAATTATGAATCTTTCTGGTAAGAGTCATCGATTGATTTAGAAGTTTTTAGTCTGGTAAGAATGATAATGCCCTGTCTTGTCTTTTACAATTCTAGAAAACGTGCAATGATGTATGTACTATTTGGTTAAAGTAGCTTATTAGCTTTAGCTAGCTTGCAAATTCGAATTAGTCAAATATTTATTTAATCATTTACTTAGCCTGATTACTTTTCTCATTGCATTATGGTTCAGTTTTAATTAATGATGGTTGAGACATTGTCAATTATACCGTTTCAAGCGCATTAGACTGATGATGCCAATAAGACCTGGTTGATAGATTTATATTCCTATATCTTATAGTGAAGAAGCATTCACATNTCACATTGGTGTCTAAAAAAAAAAAAAAAAAATCTGACATAACTGAAATTAGCAAGAATAAGAATTAGTCTAAACTATCTATACAAATCACCAATACAGGTGAAGAAGTTGTTGTTGCTCTAAATGTCAGCCACGAATGATCTGAGTCCAATGTCGAACGAGAATCGAATGCATGTTAACTCCTTCTTCTGCGCATCAAGCATCTTCATTTTCAGCGAGTATGAACCCTGCAAGAGAGATAAGCAACATTAACACATTGAAACCAAGTCATTATATGCCTCCCATGTGTTGCTCGATACCAAGGTAAGCCTTCTTATCAAATATCTATTCTCAATATTTGCAACAAACTGTACGAATTGAAGCACGAACTTACAGGAGGAGTATAACCAGGAAGAACTTGAGAGTGTGAAACCAAGAAATCTCCAGTCTGTATAGGACAAGTTGTCTCAATGCAGAGGTCATGAGTCTCAGAGTGAACATGCCATCCAAAGTATGAAACTTCAATCACCAGCTTCACAAACGAAATCTCACGCCCTTTTTATATCACCCCAAAAACAATGAAACAAAACTGATTGTTAGACTCTCTCTCTCTCTCTCTCTACTAATTAAGAAGCAAACACCACATGAGAGTACACATACATACATCCTCAGTATCAAATTACATTGTCTAACTATCATAAAAAAAAACACTGATCGTAAGCTTATACATATACACATGATCTCTGTATCATTGGTATCATCATCAATAAAAAGAGTTTAAGAAGAAGAGGGAATGAACAAAACCTGTGTTGGCAGAGATGGTGAAGGTAACTGGCTCGCCTGGGGCAATAGGATTAGGCGATATCTCAACCTCTTTCACTTGTATTTCATACTCTGCGTTCTCCTCTACGTATCAAATCATAAAACAGAATCGAACAGCAAGTGAGAGAGACTTCAAANAAAAAAAAAAAAAAAAAAAAAAAAAAAAATCCAAAATTTCCCAGAAAAATCGAATTTTTACACCGAGTGAAAAAGCGAAAAGCATAGAACTTTAGAACTGGGAATCGAATTCAATCAAACCATTGTATATTATGTTTCTCAACAAGAGCGAGCCATCACGAGGAGAGATGAGGTTTTAAAAAACACGTACCACAGTAATGGACATCGATGGCTCGAACAACCGGTGAAATAAGGAGGAGGAGAGCGACAGCGAGTGGAAGAACGGCGAAAATCCTCGACATGATTTGATTGAATCTCTCTGGAGATGATGATCAAAGCAGCAGCAGCAGCAGCAGCAGCAGCAGAGTAGGAGTTGCGGGATGAGTCTTTCGATTTCTTTATTATAACTTTCTTAAAGGAGTGTAGGAAGAGATCTGGACCGTTCTTTTCAGTTAGGTCAATGTTTCTGGAAACTGACGGCTCGATTTCCTTTAAAAATAAATTTGGAAGTGAATACTACTAGATTTAGGATAAACTCATTAACATGCATTGTTTCTTTTAGTCATTATCCTATTTTAACTACACTTATCTTTTATAATTAAAAAGAAAAAAATTGACTTTTTAGATTTTTTTTTAATGCAAACCATCTGTTATAGTTTTATTTAATTGTTATTGATTAATAAAGTTGACTTTAATTTTTCTTTTCTTTTTTCGATATCGACCTTCGTTTTGACGAGTGAACAATCTATTGAAATAAACGATTTAGGTAGAATTATTTGTTCTTTTGAAATTTCAATTGGTTTGGCACCGAAAAATATAGTTAGGACTTTGCCAACTTTGACTCCACTTGCTGCTATTTATTTACATCAGCCTAGAGTAGAGCTAAATTACATCTTTTTCTTATTCTTTACTCTTTATGAATATAAATTTTCGCCTCTTCTAAAAAATATTAAACGTCTTGCTCCACTTCTTCTTTATTTAATAGTAAGAAGGTCTGATTCATGTTTTGTGCATAACCAAATAAAAAACGTGAAACTTTACAGCTTAGAAGAGATTTTATATATATACTCTAAAAAAATAATGTCAACAATAATATCTTTAAAACGTGACGTACGAAGTCAAATATCCATCATTGGCCGGCGGGAAAAGGAAACAACGTCAGCGACAGGTGTTATAGCCGGCGACGGTAAGGGAGACGTACGGCAAACGGGACACGTCGGATGAAGCTTGAGCCAAGGGTCAACACACTTGTCGTGGAACAAGTGGTTACAATCGGGCAAAACCCTGATCATATCCGTCTTCTTGTAATCCGCAAGACATATAGAACAACACGTCGTTGTACTCGATTCCCTTTGCAAGCTGTAGCTCACACAAGCCTCTTCGTACGCAAGCTTAGGAAAACTCTTGATCACCTCATCGTTTAGCCCCAAGACTTCGACCACAACGGTGTCGTTTTGGTCGTCGTCACCTTCGAAGTTGAACCCTTCCTGGCCAGCTTGAAACGCTCCATTGGTCTCTCTTTGCCGGCGTCTTGTCCTCGGAGTGGTCGTGGGAGAAGCGGAGATATGGCTTCTAGTGCAATAATAAGAGGTGAGGGTGATTGTGGTAATCAGCATTAGAATACCAATGGAGACTCCGATCCCGTAAGCTAATCCACCCATCCTATCGGTGTTTGTTAGCCAGTGGCCGGACTGGTCAGGTGACACCACCGTCGCATTCATTACGGCGGTCAGATTTTGGTTTTTAGTCTGAAGAGAAAATATTGATGGGTATACCGTATACGAGGAAAGTAGCGAATGTAATAAGTTTTTGGTCATCACGATGAGGAAGTTCCGGAGTCAACGATAAGATATAGTTTTGTCATATATAGCTTTGTTTAATTATGTTGTTTGGTAAGGTGATTTTACATAATATTGACAAATAATTAACCATAGCTTTTACATATTCGAATTATCGTCAAGACTTTAATCTTCTAGTAGTCAATCATAGATTTTAATAATATATAGCCACCGTAATCCATTGTCATATATCAGAGTTGATTTTAAGTTCTACACTAGTTCTAATAACATGAACTGTCAAAAACATGGATTAGTGGATGATTTTTTTCCTAATTTACAAAATAGGTTTTAATTGTCAACACCACAGGTTTATATACAAGTTGTCATAGATGTTTCCAATTCAAGTCTAATTGCCTTAATTTTTTCCGACCTGAAACCTGTGTTTTTTGCAACTCTAATTCAATTTATGTTACGATGATGGGATGACCATTTCGATCCAACAGTCGATTTGTCCCATAAGACTTTTATTTGGTCTAAAGAAAAATATCATAGGGGTTTTATTAATTATATACCGTACGTAATATAAATCATGGCATGTTGAGTGCTTGAACCAAAATGACGTATTTGATATCGTCTTGTTGGCTACATTTTCTCACCGGCCTTACCAACGATAATTGCTTTGTTTTACTTCTTAGTTCTTACTTTTTCCACTATTCAAAAAAACAAAAGTTCACTTACAAGTTACAATAGAATTGGTCAACCGGTTAATTAATAATTTCTTTAACATAATAATCTTGAAACAATTAAATCATTATTTATTTCAAATGGTTTGATAACACACATAATGTAGCAGTTTTCATAGTAAATGTTATAGTATGCTATGTTCCAAAATAGACATGAAAATAAATACCGGGTTGGACGACCTATTTTTCTCCGACTCCCTGTATATATGATAGTGTATAATTCCCTTTTGTACATATGCACATCACCTTAAAAATGTTTTTGTTTAAGGAGAAAATGTAATTTAGATAGATAGTTATGGTCTCGATCAGATTTAAAGCGCAAATCTATGTAACCCAAACTTGGAGAGATTTAGATATAGAAAATTTATTTGGGGGAAAAATAAGTATACAACTTTTTGATCGGAAATATATAGCTTTTAAAAGTTTGGGTTTTATCTAGCTTAGTGCGATAGTTTTCGTGGAAAAATAAATCGTCAGTCCATTAAAATGCGTTTAAGTTTTAGATTTTATATATATGGGCTTGGGCCATTCTTAAAAATACACTGTATACATAGAAGTCTGTATATTGTTTTTTTAACCTAAACCTACTTTTAGCTATTCTCAATCGTCGCTTTCTACTTTGTGTTCTCCAGTGCACTAATAAATTCAAAATTAGATCTTCAACGGAAGTTTAACCATTAAAATTTCTTCAATCATTTTATGGTGAGTAACTCTCTCTTAAATAACATGCTACATTGTTATCTAGATTAGTTGTCTTTGTGATTTTGGAATATCTTAAATATATATGTTTGTTGGTAACAGATTCATGATAAATCACATGTTTAGTGAAATTCAAGGTTTTCTTTAAGATATATACTATGTACTTGGGACAAAAATGTCCTAAGTCTGTTTGTGCTTGTTAGCTAGTCCTTCATTTTATGAGATTGTAATTTCATTTAAGTTTATCCTACATATCGTAGTTTTAAGGATTGTGTTGACGTTTGTGTGTTCTTGTTAGTGTTTTAGTTTTTTTTTGGGTTTAAGTTAGTGTTTTAGTTGTCGGTACATGATTTTGAGTTGGTAGTTATCTAATATCTTTAATATTTAGCAAAATCAATATCTTCGTTTTTCAAAATTGTAAAATATTTTATAAAAAGATTAATTAAAACAAAACTCTTTTGGTGAAAGCCAATGTGTTTGTGTATGTTTTTATTTTCTAAAATGTAAAGTAATTGTGTGACTCATATATTAAGGATGATCTAAAATAAGTTTTGTCATGAATTCAAATATGTTACAAATATGTATTGTTGCAGAGTAGAAGAGATAAAGGGCTGGCTACTGATCTTTAGGCTGCGTTGGACTATTTTTGGTCTGCGGACTGCATGATGCATGCATTTTTCAATTGCTTTATGTCGTTAGTTCTTTTGAACCAAGTACACTCTTATATTAGTTCAGTCACTACTTTATTAACCTTTTTTTTGTTGTTGTTGGCTCAGCAACGTACGTGCAATCTGTTATTGGATTTCGAAGGTTAACATAGCATCAATATGTAAGCAAGTGAGGTAAGCTGAAATCTATTAAAATCTCTTATTACCTTCTTAATTACTGATACCCTCCGTTAATGCACCCAATTTCTCATTATGTATGTAACCAT
>NC_025692.1:24892243-24899843 GCF_000633955.1 Camelina sativa | reverse complement strand
AAAAAAAAAAAAAAAAAAAAAAAAGTATATGATCTTATACATAATGTGTACCCATTAATAATTTGTTTTCAAAGTTCCTTTTTTTTTTTTACATATATAGTCATTTCAATGTAAATTAATTTATACAATCTAGCTAATTAATGAAAAATTATTCGTTCTTTATATCATATAATACAACATAATATTTGTTGTCACTTATGCAGCTGCGCAGGATATCCTTAATTTGATCAAAAGAGCTACTATTTGTTTGTGGGTAAGCAAAATTGCAGCTCGTATTTTAAATATTACTTAGATTAAAATAGACATGGATGCATGTTCTATATTTCTCAAAACCTACGACAAATTATATTCTTAAGTCTTCAAAACTCTGTTAAATTATTTTGAAAGTTAGTATATATATATATATATATATATAGTAACTTTAAAGGTTTGCTAAAAGAAAAAAAAGAATTTTTTTTTGAGAAAATCTGATGAATGATGTTTCTTGCGCTATTGTAAAAACGAATAGAAAAGCTACATGGAAAGATGATGATAATAACATGCATAGAGGAGAAAACAAAGAATAACTTTTTTTTTTGTTAATAAGTTTCCAAAAAACCCATTCAAACATTAGTTGACTGAAATTTGACCTATTAGTAATTAATTTACCAAAAAAGAAATTTGTGGAGAGAGTTTCACATTCTTACTTCCTTATCTATTATTGGTTTTTCTTATAAATAAGATCACTAGGATTCTCTTTTCTCACACACAAAAGAGAAGAAAGAAAAAAACATTGAAAATGGGTAAAAGAAAAACTCCAACCACATGGGCCAACGAGAGAGCCAGGAGACTCAGCCTCGAGAAGAGGCTGGCTAGTTTACTTAAGAAGACGAAGGAGCTCTCGATACTGTGTGACATGCAAGCATGTCTCGTTGTTTTCGACCGTGAAGTAGATCAGTTGGTGGTGTGGCCAGCTCCTCAAACCGCGAAGTCCCTCTTCGACAAATTTTACTCTCTAACCGACCATGAAAGGAACTTGAAGGCCGTTGATCCGGAGTCATTCATCCAGACCAATATCCAAAAGCTTGAGAAGAAAATAGCCGATACTCGGAAGGCTATCACGGAGTTTCAGATGGAAGATCTCATGCTCGAGCTCGCCCTTGGTCGTCAACTTGCTGATCTTTCCCCAACCGAGGTTGATAAATTACTCTCGTATACGGGTAAGAAGATTATGTGTTTGAGGAAAGAGATGGGTTCAGCGGAACAACTTGACATGAGTGTCGACGAGGCATCTCTTGGAGATGCGACCCTGAGGGCTTCGAATGTTCCGTCTGCCGGGTGGGGCGGAAACGTGATGGAAACTGGAAGTATGTATTACTTTGATCAATGGGTCTCCACTGATCCAGAAGTCCAAGAACCTTCTGATGAGACTCATTTACCCACAATGGTCACTGGAATGGACCCAAACATGGAACCAGCTGTTGGTGATAAAAACTTGGGGGGGACCTCTAAAGGAGAGAGCAGCAAGGCTGCTGGTGGTGCTGAAGACGATGCCGAATGAAGCTGCGGTAGAAGTTGACATGACAAGGAGTTTTGAATAAATAAAGTTGTCCTTTTCTATTATCGTTGTCTGTTGCTCGTTTTATATCTCTAGTTTCTATTGTTTTTATCGTGTGTCTCTTGTTTTGTGTCAAACTCGTGTATTTGCTTGTCATGTCAACTTAATTTTTAATATTGAATGTTTGTGTCTTTTACTATTCTTTGCAATTTGAAGAACTCCTCCGTATACTTTATTAAAATCATCGTATTTTATAAGATAATCATTGTCATGCATCCAAGTAGTCACTTACAAGTTACAACTAGAGAGATTATATATCATTCTCATCACTCATGCATCGTACATATACTAAAATTTTATATACATCTCCTTTCAACATGTTTCAAACCTCAATATATACTGCATGTTGTATGAGCTGTGTGCAGGAATAAAAACAGATTAGATGCATGCATATTGCATATCTTGTTTTCTATATAAACAAATATATACATACCTATATATATATATATATAAAGGAAATATATCTTAGGGTATTTAAGAAGTAAAAGGAAAGATATCATTTTTTTTTACAGCCTGTCATATTATTATTATCTTAAAAGAGCATATAATAAAATTGGGATAAGGGTTAAAGATTGATGTCAAATTTTATAGGAGACTTATCTGAGTTATATACTCTGAGATAGGTCAAAATTTGTTGGGCCGATTTAATCCGACCTTAAGTAAATTATCCAATGGAGTTGGGTATGTTTCCAACTCATTAACTAAACATACCCAATTGAGGAGTTGAGTGTGTTTGATTCAACGACTTCGAGATAAAAAAAAAAAAGCTTGAGAATCAAGGAAACGAACCAAGATCCTCCCAAGAAGATCGAACCTTTAATACTTTTCCAATGGGCCTTTTTAAATTGGGCTTATAATGTCGGTCCATAGTTTGCTTCCCAACTTTATTTCTCCCTTGTCTTTTTATTTTTTTCGGCCTATAAAAACCTATTTTTATCAGAAGGGAACAAAAATAAAACTTGACAAGAACGCAGTAGTACTACTGTTTACTACTGCTTCTTGTCATTACCAATCTCAGATGGAGATTGGTAATGAAAATGATTATGAAGTGTTGTGGGATCATTGTAGCTTGTGGAGAGAGCACGTCAAGCCAACGCTACTACAAGTTTACTAGAGCAATAATTCTGTCTATTTATTTCTTTTTGTTTTTTTTTAAATGTCACTACCTACTAAAGTAAAATTTTATAATTAATAATTTTCGATCGCATGAAAGTTGAAGGTGATTGGTTGCTAAAGCTCTTGTTTCCATTACACTTGTTCACTCATAGACACATCTCTCTCTTTCTCTCTCCTTCTCTCTGTGGATCTTTGTTTCCTATTTGGAACCGACATGGCTCCCAACTAATAGGAATCTTAAAGCTTTTCACTCTCTTATGTAAGTCTACTCTGCTTATGCTTTCGTACCCCAATTTGGACTGTTATTTGTAAGATTTTATTTTGTTATTTGCTTGATTCTTCCATCTTCTTCTTTTTTTGGGGGTCGTCGTCCTTTAGTATCTACTGAGGATCTTGTCTAGGTTTTGCACAATAATGTTTCGTTACTGATTTTTTTTTGTTTGTTTTGTTTTTAATCTTGTTTAGCAGATCTTTCAACTCAGCAGCAACATCGACTTGTGGCTCTTTTTCCCTTTTTCTTTGGACTTTTATTGGAGATAAGCTATGCAAACTGAGGAACTTTTGTCGCCACCACAGACTCCATGGTGGAATGCTTTTGGATCTCAGCCGTTGACTACAGAGAGCCTTTCCGGAGACGCTTCTGATTCATTCGCCGAAGTCAAGGCAGTTACTCCTGAGACAGAACAAGATGTGGTGGATAAACAAAGTTCTACTACTCTCTTCACTTTCTCACCACCTGGTAAACTCTCAGCTTTCGTTCTGAGTTCTCTAAGTGTGTTTTAGTGAAGATTCCAAGATTGCATAACCGTAACATCATATATTAATTAATAGCCTTGCAAGAATACAATACGTCTCTGTTTCTTGCAGAATGAATACCAAATGCTTTAAGTTAAATCTTATATGTTCTGTCTAATCTTTAATTTAGGTGGTAAAAAGAGTTCACAAGATGTGCCAAAGCCTCATGTTGCTTTCACGATGCAAGCAGCTTGCTTCGAGTTTGGATTTGCTCGGCCAGTGGTAGAGTTTTCTTGCAGTGGAACATAAACTTTTCTATTCCTATGATTTTGTTCCTGTTGAGTATTTTGCTGTGTTTTGTTTTTCATTGTAGATCTACACAAAGCATCCTCATGTAGAACAATACTATGGAGTTCTTTCAGCCTATGGACCTCAGAGGTCTTCCGGTCGAGTTATGCTGCCTCTAAAGATGGAGACAGAAGAGGATGGTACCATCTATGTGAACGCGAAGCAGTACCATGGAATTATTAGGCGACGCCTGTCCAGAGCAAAGGCTGAAAAACTGAGTAGATGCCGTAAGGTAACTAACTTATTGAAAGTAATTTTTGATAATTTGTTCAATATTCATATTCGAAAATGTTGCTTTATGTAATGATGTTGCAGCCATATATTCATCACTCGCGCCATCTCCATGCTATGCGCCGTCCTAGAGGATCTGGTGGGCGTTTCTTGAACACCAAGAAAGTTGATGCAACTAAGCCAAGCAATTCTCAGAGTTCTGAAGTCTTTCATCCGGAGAACGGGACCATGAACTCATCGAGGGAAGCAAAAATGCCAAATCTCTCGGGATCCGAAGTTACAAGTATGGATTACTTTCTAAGTTCGTCAGTCTGTACTCCTAGTGGCATGGTCATGCCTATCAAGTGGAATGCAGCAACAGTGGATACTGGCTGCTACAATCTTAATACATGATCAGCAGATAGGGACAAGACTTGGGGGTTTTGGTTCACAGGTCTTTTGTCTTGTCCCTTATCTTTCAGCCAAACGAAGAGAGAACTTGTGTCCTGAAAAAAAGGACAATGAGTTTCCTTGGTTGGTCCTTGTACCATCCGTTTGGCTGTAAACAGGCAAATCATCTTTGGCTCATCAGATATCAAGGTTTTTTATACGTCTGTTTTCTTCATAAGATTTGAACTGGTGAAGAAAACTTGGGTTATGTTTTCTAAGTAAAAAAATAAAATTAGTGAATAACAATGATGGGTTTGCTACTACCCCTCTTGTTCCAACTAATGTGTGTGTTTATGAAACATCTGTAAGAATTTTAAGTTTATGTGGTTTATGTAACAGAGAAACTATTTAACTGTTATATATATATATATATGTATATGCTCTTTGTTTATGAATTATAAAAATTGAATGCGAACCCCTCAAAAGATACATGTGTGAGAAACTCTATACACTCTTATCATGATTTTTAAATCAAATAATAATATTATTTGTATTTTGTTTTATTTTTTGAATGGAAATCTTTTTAACCAGAGACTCTCAAAATAATATCTTCTATAAAATAATTAATTTTGTTTAGAAATAATCTAAACATAAGAAAAATTGGAATATTCACCAGAAAATCAACCAAAATGAAAAGTTTTCTTATATATCATTTAAGAATAATATTTTTCTTTTTAATGTATGTGAATAATTTTGATCTCATATAGTTTTACATTATACTTTTTTTATGGGGTTAAATCTACAAAACATAAGGGTTCCTTAATATAACTATTCCTAAGAAAATATAGTAGATTTTTTTTATAGGAGATTGACCAACCAAGATATTTGGAATCATCACAGAAGAATGTGACCCTTGTTTTGTCAAGAAGTGGAAGAGTCGGTGTTTGTAAAAGATGCAGCTGCGAAATGCTTTTCAATCTCTTAACTGTTCTTAAATCTTAAACATATCTTTATTATGTGATGTGATACTCATGGTTAAGCTCTTTTAGTAAAAGCCTGGCTATTTGTACTAGGCTAAGCTCTCTCTTTTTTGAATTCCTCTGGTTTATCATGTCCTCTGTTTCTGAGTTCCTTTGTTTGTGCGGGTGTTTGTTTATCTCATCATTGACCAAGAAACAAGACTTTGGGGTTTTGAGCCATCGGTTTAGATGACAAAGAGTAACATAACCGGGTATATACAGAAAAACCAATCAAACCAAAACGACCCAAGAAATGATCCCCACATATTTTCGTTATTTTCTAGTTTCATACCCGTGATCGATGATTGAATGCATTGACAACAAAAAAAAAAGAAAAAAAATACACCAACTTGTGCCCACTACATTAAAAAACGTTACCTTTTTACTACAAAACATCGCATTATGTGCGTACACATTTTCTTTTTGATATTTCAATGTCAACAACAATTTTAGAGATTTGGACTTTGAATCTCCACAGTCTGTTAGCTAAAAAAAAGAGCTAGGTAAGTACATGGGCTTTCACTATTTTTAAAACCATTCAAAAGAATTTTAAACTAACTAAAATATGCACGTTTTAATCTATTGTTTTAAAATATTTTTTTTTATATAAACGAACATGCATGTGCTTCATTACTACATCACTCACCACCCCCTTCTACAGAGAAAATCACAAGTAATATTCAAAGTCTTTTTTTAAGTTTTCATTCTTTAATTTTTTTAATTGTTTTAACAATTTGTTTTTTGATATAATACACCATTATTATACCATTATTACATCCTATAATATTATATCTTTTTTGATTATACCATTAATGGTATAATATTATATCTTTTTTGATATAATACACCATTATTATACCATTATTATACCATTTTGAAATAATAATACTCTCGATATAATAATGGTATAATATTATATCTTGCGGAATTTCTGAAGTTCCGTAAATTTTCCGCTACAGGTCTACTATAGTCTCCGTTTGGGTCACCTCGACAGTGTAAATCTTTCCATTCTCGTTCTTAATGAATACCTGCATGTCTTCATTTAAAAAAAAAAAAAACAAATTGTTAAAACAATTAAAAATTTTAAAGAATGAAAACTAAAAAAAAATACTTTGAATATTACTTGTGATTTTCTCTGTAGAAGGGGTAGTGTGTGATGTAGTGATAAAGCACATGCATGTTCGTTTATATAGAAAAATATTTTAAAACAACAAATTAAAACGTGCATATTTTAGTTAGTTTGAAAGATTTTTGAATGGTTTTAAAAATAGTGAAAGCTCATGTCCTTACCTAGCTCTTTTCTTTAGCTAGCAGACTGTGGAGATTCAAAGTCCAAATCTAACGTTTTGACATTGAAATAGCAAAAAAAAAATGTACGCACATGAGAGCATCGCCAACGGTTGGATCCATTTTTTTGGGATCCAACAATATTTATAACTGAAAAAAATGAAAAGTTAAAAGTTAGACACTGGAGCAAGTTTATTAGTTTTGACATAGTCCAATGGAAGGATCTAAAATAGGAGGATCTAAATATTCAAAGTTTGAAAAACTTGTGTAAACATAAAAGTAAGAATGCTTAACATACAAGACAAAGATGCTTATCAAACAACTTCAGCTGATAAAGATGTGTTGATATGTAGACCATGTCATGAAGCCTAGATTCAATCACAAGATTAGAAGAATACCACTGACCAGTAAAGATGAGTATGGAAACCACCTACTGACAATAGTGAAATTGTGTACATACAGGCCTCCATCCGCTGGGTTACTTGTTCTTGATCCTGATCATATTGCGAAAGAGATAGTCAGCAAACAAGTATCCCAAATTTCAGAGCATATGATGATGATAAATGCATGTTCAGAATCCATGTCAGTCCTAAAGTTATACTTGGCGCAGAGGTTGAAGAAACATGAACTAGAGTACAACATAACACAATACATTGATAAAAAAAAACATAATAGAAACATTGATCAAACAGCACAATACAAACGTTTGGTAAAACAACAAAAACACAATCAAACTTAAAAAAAAAAAAAACAGAGACATCATTTCAAGCATTTGACACCATGTCATTCAGTAGCTTGTTCTTTAAAGCCAATTCTACATCAGTAAGTGGCTCTGACTCTGTTTTTGCAAGGAGAGTCTCCAAATTTACTACTCTTTTTTTTTTTTTTTTTTTTTTTT
>NC_025692.1:24891308-24892015 GCF_000633955.1 Camelina sativa | reverse complement strand
TTTTTTTTTTTTTTTTTTTTTTTTGTCACATCAAATTTAGAATCTTGTGGAGTCTATATTTCCATGTAACATTTTAGACCAAGCTTAACGATAATAAACAAGTGTATATAGGATGTTGCTGAACAATGTAAAGACTCTGCAACTAGCTACAATAAACCTTTCCAGAATCTACTAAGCAAGAAATCGAAAAACATACGCTTTGGCCGAGACGGAGAAGGTTGCAAGAACGTTTTTTGAGTCGAGGAAAGCCGGAGCTCAGGATCGCTGTCGAGATAATCGTCGAACCGCATGAACACGAAGACAACGCCGCGAAAAAGTGCTCGGGAGGAGCTGAAAAAAATAATTTGTTCTTTAATTTTTATTAAAATTAAATGTATTGATTAATTTCATTAAGATTAAAATGGGGATATCACGTTTTGGGTGGTATGCAGACTTTCAAGTGGTACGCAAGATCAAAATTTTCCTCTCAGTGGCATTGCAGCAATAAATTCACATATTTTCCCCTTCTATTACATTTTTTCCCCTTCTATTACATTTTTTCTAACCAACCTCCATTTGACACGTAAGTGTATCCAAGAAATTCTAAATTGGAACCGGGTTTACTCTTTTATTGATTTGTTGATTATTTATTTGGACACTTTAGACATAGACCACCTCACAAGCACAAGTTGGTACTTGGTGCTTTTTTTTTTTTTTTTTTTTTTTTT
>NC_025692.1:24868951-24890961 GCF_000633955.1 Camelina sativa | reverse complement strand
CCCCAAAGTCTTGTTTCTTGGTCAATGACGAGATAAACAAACACCCGCACAAACAAAGGAACTCAGAAACAGAGGACATGATAAAACAGAGGAATTCAAGAAAGAGAGAGCTTAGCCTAGTACAAATAGCCAGGCTTTTATTAAAAGAGCTTAACCATGAGTACCACATCACATAATAAAGATATGTTTCAGATTTAAGAACAGTTAAGAGATTGAAAAGCATTTCGCAGCTGCATCTTTTACAAACACCGACTCTTCCACTTCTTGACAAAACAAGGGTCACATTCTTCTGTGATGATTCCAATATCTTAGAAAACAATGGTTTTGCTATTTTTGTAGCAAAACCATTGTTTTCCTTTCTGTGTGAAGGTTTTTATCTATAAAAAGAGAAGGCTGAATCCGCATTGGGGTAATCTCTTGTGGCGTCTCTTTCGTTTTTCTTCTTTTAGCACAAACGTTTTTAAAGTTCACAAAAGCAAGAAGCAATCAAGAAGAAGCCTTACACGATGTGTGAGACGTCCTATCGGTTATACTGCAAGGGTTTGGTGAGTGAAGAGGTGGTTAAGGACGAGACTAGGCAGATAGGTGGTTTTGGTGTGGCCATATGTGACCCCGAGGATAACCGACTATATGAGATGAAGAAAGCTCTGGGAGATGAAGAGTCCACACACCAGCAAGTTGCGGAATTGGCGGCCGTAGTTCATGGGTTGAAGTGGGCGTTGGAGCTCGATTTGGCAAGGGTCACATTCTTCTGTGATGATTCCAATATCTTACAATACGTAATTTATTTACTGAACCCCACCCATTAGTAGGCGATCGACATATATAGTATTCTTCAGTGTATTTGTTAGGTTTTTTTTATGACTCATGATTTTTTCTTATAATTTCTATTGTATGTGTGACAGGTAACAGGTAAAGCTGAACCAAACGAGTCCAGTGTAGCAACACTTGTGAAGGAAGTGGCTCTTCTTCAGAGCAGATTCTCGTCTTGCGAAGCACTTCCTGCATCTGTGACTGTGAGCAGTGGGGGCATCACTTTTGTCCTTGAGCATGCCAGAGCTGCTATAGCTTCCCAGATCAGGTGGCGTGAAGGTCACGTCTACATGGAGACTTGTCCAATATGCTGTGAAGACGTCCCATGTGATGACAAGTTTGAGGTACCTGGTTGTTTCCACCGCTTCTGCGTTGCTTGCATTAAGAGACAAGTCGACGAGGCACTGGATTGGCATAAACCAGTAAAGTGCCCAAGCTTGGGTTGCAACTTGGTTGGATCCTGTGCGGCTTAGACACATGACTGAATATCTTTCGGAGAGTGCGCTGCTTGCTCATATGACCCGAAAAAGGGACAACAGAGTACACTGTGCGTCACCCGAATGTACCGTTTTAATGCCCAAGGCCAAAATCACTGAGTACTCAAAAAAGTTCTTCGTTGATGCTGAGCTGTCAGGAGGAGCCAGAAAGTGCATGGACTGTGGGTTTTTGTTACTGCGACAACTGCAGAACAGAATGGCACTATAAGTCTATAACATGACATGTGATGTATTCCGTGAAACAGAGACTTATCAGACATCTCCTGCGGCACGTTTAGAAGCTAAGGCTAAGAGAGTAGGATGGAGGATATGCAGGAATTGCAAGTCGGTGCTTGTAATTGATCTACGTTGCAACCGTATTACCTGCTCGTACGCTCTCTCTCTCTCTCTTGAGTCTTGACTCATGGCTCTTGTTATTAATTATATAATGTGTTGCACATTTGTTTATTAATTAATAGTATAGATTGATTTTGGTTCTTTTGTCTTGTGAAATCCTCAGCAGATGCGGATACCAGTTCTGTTATGTCTGTGAAGCTGAGTGGAACAAGGAAACCGGATGTTGTTCCTAGGGATACGGGTGGAGTCAGTGAGTGAGTTTGTGTTGAGGGGGTTTAATTTGTGATCCTATAGAAGAAATGTGACAGGAGAAAAGAAGAGTTCGGTTTAATTAATATCCTTGTTTAGTTATGTATTTTTGGTTTGTTTATTGGGTTTTAGCAAACGCATAACCTTTTTTAATTTATCCATTTGCGAGAGTCAAAAAAACAACAAGCCAAATCGTTTGATATACGAAAAAAATCCAGAAGCTTATATTGGGCTTACTCAGGCCGGAATTAAATACAAGGCCCAATCGTTTGATATACGAACGATGCCCTAAACAAGAATCGTTTGATATAAACACTTCTTCAGACCTAAAATGGCTAAATCCCCAAAATATTAATCCATATTTTTACAGCAAATTCACCACATAATTTTTTACTGCACATTAAATAACTCGTGTTACCAATCAGTCGGAGCCTAAAACCTAGCAAACCGCTCTTGTCAACTTCTCAATGGACGAATCCGTCAACAAGGTAATCTTCTTTACTATTATGGCTTTCTTCACAAGGATCTCTCTTTAATCTCTGTTTCTCAAGTAATGATTTCTTCATTCACAAGTATGTAAGAAATTTTTGTTTTTTTAATTAGTAGAATGTCTGATTAGATCGTCTGTACCTTTATCAGGGGATGAAATCGCTGTCACTTAAGGATATTAGTGATGCAGCCATTCCAAAAAGCCGGTAAAAATTGATCAATTTCTTTGGTATGTAATAATGTGTTGTAAGATGTTGTTCTCTTTGTCACGTCGTTGTTGATAAATATTATTATCTAATAATTGCAGTGAGATAGGGAGAATATTCGTTTCGGGATATGACACGGCTCTTACTCGTGATGTTGTCGAGAGCGCTCTGAGAAAACATTTTGCTTCATGTGGAGAGATCACTGATGTTTATATTCCATCGAATTTTAAAAAGGATGCGAGAATCTGGCAGTTTAGTAGTGCCTTCTGATGTTTATATTCCAGTTTTCTTCCTTCTCTGCTCAGCTCTTTATTACAGTTGTGAAGTTCTAAAGAGAAAAACTTGCTTTGTTTCACAGAAATGCTCTTATATATTTTGTGGGAGAGGGAGCAGTGGATAAGGCTTTGCAACTTAAAGGAAGTGACGTGGATGGATGGACTGTCTCTGTTACTGCTTATCCCTTTCCCAAAAATGCAAACAGGTAACCTGATCATGTTTCATCTCCTCCTGGCGATTTGTTATATATAATGTTGTTAATCTTATCTCGTGTAAATACAAATTATTGCAGTATCGGTGATGTAAGAGTTGAAGGATATGACCCTTCCCTTAGTCATGATGAAATCCTGAGCGCTATGACTAAACTTTTCTCTTCTTACGGAAAGATTAGTCCAGTCATATTTTCAGATCGGTTTGTGGCTTCTTCCTAGTATTTATTTTTCTTCTCAACTTTCAAGTTTGTAAGTGCATAACTCTAAAAATATGCCTCTCTTTCTTGTTTTTGATTTTTACAGCTCAGTTATATTGCGTATTCAGGGAAAAGACGCTGCAGAGAAGGTGCCTGAACTTAATGGCATCCTCATCGAGGGACGCAAATTAGATGTTCGTCTTCTTTCTGGACTGAACAAATCCACCCGCCACCAGCGCCGCTTACGTGGTGGTCTCATTTGTGGCCGCAGATACTTTCAAGGTACATAAAATTTGATTCTTTATTCTTGATTCTTGGTAACAAAGTTTAAAAACTTTCGGGTTTATTTTAGGTAAGAAGAAGTTTAAGACATCTGATGAGTTGTAAGACTCTCTCTCTTATGAGAAAGAGTAAAAGACAAAGCTCTCTATCGTGTGGACCTCTCTCTTTTACTTGTTATGCTTCTCTTGTGGATGTTAAAATAAACTCGATATTTTGTGCTGTTTATCAAGTATGATATTTTATGTGTGGACTCATCATTATCCGCCTTCGTTGTTTATTTGTTTTCCCACTATGAGTATGAGCCCGTATAAGATTCGAATGATTGGGTACCGTCAAAACGCATTATCCGTAATCCCAAAATAACCGAACCTAACAATATATTGAGGTCCCAGATCATACGGCCGCGTTTCGAGCTATTGAGGTCCCTATAGCTATAGTCTCACAAAACAACTATTCGGCCTACATAGATCAGACGGCGGCGTTTCGAGCTCACAAAACAACTTCTAAGCCCAAATAAATCTGATGGCACCGTTCCGATTCTATAAAATAAAATTGGCATTGCT
This sequence comes from Camelina sativa, assembly GCF_000633955.1. Lineage (NCBI taxonomy): Eukaryota > Viridiplantae > Streptophyta > Magnoliopsida > Brassicales > Brassicaceae > Camelina > Camelina sativa. The sequence goes on along the minus strand of NC_025692.1, from coordinate 24,886,841 downwards.
TTGGTATTTTTCTTTTCCTTCTTCTTTGAAATCGTTCCCCTAAACCATAATATTGATAACTAACAAACAATAGAGAAATTAATCTCTCTCTCTTTGACACCATTCTTTTTTTTTTCACTAAAAATAGAGAAATTCTTCTTCTCTTCTTCTCGTATTCCTTTTAAAATACACACAACAATAACTGTTCGATTTCTATAGATACACAAGTATATGATTAACAACAACGAAGATTAGCATTCTACACTCAGTGTTCAAATGGAGAATATAATTTAAAAAATGGATTGGCCATTTCTGGGTGTTGACAGTATCAGTGCGGCATGAATGATATAGACCCATGCATGTTTGAAATATGCAAGTGGAAAGTAATACTTTCAACGGTATACTCAAGAGAGGTCACGTGTCATTTAATTGTATGGTTAGCTGCTAAGTACGTGTCATTTAGCTGCTAAGTACTGATAGGAAGTCTGTGTACCTTGGACCGTCACGAAGAATCTGAGATAAAGTCGGGGGACTCGTGATGGCGTTCGTGAAGACAGCGAGTATAATAGGTCACATAACCATGTAAACGAACAGACTGAACCTTTTAATGCTTCCCTTTACCCAACTCATCATCACCAGAAGACGACACAACATTATTATCAATGGTAGCGGAGGCTTCTCTAACAGCGGAAGTAGACTCATTCGTTTCACTTGGCACAGTCACAACATAATCTTGTGAAGGAGACCCAACATCATTGGGTGGAGTAATCTCACTCACCGCATGTTGTTCACGAACAGCAAGAGCACTCCCCCTGTCGTCATGTGTAGGTAAAAGACGTACCAACCAGTCATCATCATTAACATTTTCACTAGTAGAAGATAAGTGCGGTGGTTGATAATCTCCTGTCCATGAAGCTAAAGAAAACTCATCCTCTTGAAAAATCACATCCCGAGATACGAAAAACTCTTTGGTTTCAAGATCATACACTTTCCAACCTTTCTTGCCGAAAAGGTAGTCCACAAAGATACATTTTCTGACTCCGCCTCTCCAACTTTATCCTTATCACGATCACGTCATGCGTGGCTACTCCGCAACAAGACAGCTCTAAACACTTTGATACGATCATAAGACGGATTTTCTCCATAAAGGAGCTCATACATAGCACAATTTTGAAGTACCTTCGTAGGAGTCTTATTGATGAGATATGTAGTTGTTAGAATTGCTTCTCCCCAAAAAACAAACCGAGAGACTAGCTTTAAAAAGAAGAGACCGAGCAACGTTCAAATATAATGATGCTTTCTTTCCACACGTTCATTTTGCTGCGGAGTAGCCACACATGACGTTGGATGAACAATGTTTTTGCTCTTAAAAAACTTTGTAAGACACATAAACTCAGTGCCATTGTCGCTTCGGACCATACGAAATGGATTATCAAACTGTCTTTCAGTATACTGTATGCGCAAAAGTTCTCAAGGATTTGGCGAACTTCTGATTTTTCTAGCAAAATGTGTGTCCACGCCGCTCTAGAAAAATCGTCTATGATGGTGAAAAATATACAGCTCCACACGAAGCCGAAACACGATATGGACCCCAAAATATACAGCTTCTTCCTGATCACAACTAGTATTTCTTTTTCTTTTTTTTCTCAACTTTCAAGTTTGTAAGTGCATAACTCTAAAGATATGCCTCTCTTTTTGTTGTTGATCTTTACAGCTCAGTTATATTGCGTATTCAGGGAAAAGACGCTGCAGAGAAGGTGCCTGAACTTAATGGCATCGTCATCGGGGGACGCAAATTAGATGTTCGTCTTCTTTCTGGACTGAACAAATCCACCCGCCACCAGCGCCGCTTACGTGGCGGCCTCATTTGTGGCCGCAGATACTTCCCAAAGGTGCATAAAGTTTGATTCTTGATTCTTTGGTAACTAAGTTTATACTTTCGGGTTTATCTTAGATGATGAAGTCTAAGCCCTCTCCTGAGTAAGAAAGAGCCTCTCTTAGAAGGAGAAAGTAATAGACAGATCTCTTTGGTGTGTGTTTTCTGTCTAGATGTGATAAGATACGATGCAGTCTCTCTCTTTTAGTTGTTATATGCTTCCCTTGTGGATGTTAAAATAAACTCGATATTTCCTGCTGTCATTATTAGTAAGTATGATATTTTTATGTGTGGATGTTCAAACTAAAGCTCATTATTATCCGCCTTCATTGTTATTTGTTACCCACCAATGAGTAATCCCATACCGTTGATAGGCAAAATAACCGAATCCAATGAATCGACTTTAACATATACAGAGTTCAAGATCCAAGGTCCCAGATTAGACGACGGCGTTTCGAGCTATTGAGGTCCCTATAATCTTACAAAACAACTATTCAGCCTACATTAGATTTCGAGCTCACAAAACAACTTCTCAGCCTAAGTAGATCCCCAGCTCATAATTTTTTTTTTTGACCCCTATAACACAAAATCCTAGTTCCCCCACGGGTACTCTAAAGTCGTAAAGAGTAGTATATGTGGGGATCATTTGTAAATTTCTCGGGTCGTTTTGGTTTGATTGATTTTTGTGTATATACCCGGTTATGTTACTCTTTTTTATCTAAACCGATGACTCAATACCCAAACTCTTGTTTCTTGCGCAACTAGGTAATTAGTCGACGCAGTGGTTGTGTGGTTGTATGCATAATAGTTTTGATTATATTTCTTAAATTTTCTTAAACTAAAATATTGTTTTATTAATGTATCATCTCAAAAAAATTACACTAATGTATGCATCTCAAAAAAATTTATAGTAATTTCTCAAAATAACACTTCTGTCAACATTTTTTGGTATGGTTATTTGTTATACAAAATTTAAAATATATAAAATTTTCTATAAATAAAAAATTAACCAATACTACAAAAAAAATATTACAAATTGATTAGCTATATTAATATAAATAACAATATAGAAATTTAAACATTTTCCTAATATGAGAGAATCTATGTTTATGATCATGTTTTATAGAGGTTAAACATTGATTTAAAGATTTTTTTCTTAATGACATTGTAAACATAAGACTGTAGTATAGTAAAATTGAATCAAATAAAATTATCAAAAAATTTAGTAACTACGTATAAAATTATTGTATATAGAATATTCCTCATTTCAAAATTTAAAGCAATTAAAATAATTAAAAATATTAAAATTTTACTAAAAACATTTTTCTTGAAAGATAAATATATTAGTTGGAGGAATGAATACAAAATTATTGGGTAGTAGTTACATTTGAGTTAAATGTAGAGTTAAATAGAGTTAAATGCCTTTAAAAGTGGATTAATTATAAATAAATATTTTAATTTATTTTTGACTTAAAAGAAAGGGAATACCAAGTGACTCAATCAAAATTTAAACTTACACTTTTTGATTGTTTTGTTGATATAAACTCAACACTCACACATAATATTCCAAATTGAAAATATTACTTTTGAAATGACAAACTAAATTAGTTTTTAAAAAAAATTATATGAACTTCAATTTAATTTTTTTTAAAACCCCAAGAATAACTTCAATCCTTTTGTTTTTTTTGTTTTTCACTCATCAATTTAATTTATAGTAAGAAAGCAAATAAAGAAAAATAGAAAGTATTAAATGAAAATCAACCAATAAGAAGAGAGTGAAACCTTACTTATATATATATATATATATATATATATATTTATCTAGAGGATCACAAAACAAAATAGACTTTACAAAATAAAATAGACTTTATAAATGGATAATTATATTGATCATTCTAAATTATTATAAATGATACATGAATATGTGAGATAACCAGAGTACATAATAGAGAATTAGAGATGAATCTTTTCAACTTCATGACCTTATTGTGTGGTGAATATTGTAAGAGTATGAAAAATAATGACTTATAAGATGCTAATCTAAAATAGATAATGAAGATAAACCTTTTAAAACAGATTCTCAAATAAACTTGATTCTTTGTTAAAACCAACAAATGTGAATTTAAATTTAGCTATGGAAATTTTAAAAATAAATATGAATAGATTAGAAAGGCAAGAAATATAAAAGAAATATTTTATTTTTATATAAATAAAATAAAAATTGAAAAAAATGTTAATTATATATAATACTTTCTAAATTAAAATATAGAATCAAGCTCTTACAACACATATTAGATATAACAACATTTGATATTGGTGAGAAAGGAGGAGAGAATAATTACTTATAAGATGATAATCCAAATTAGATAATGGAGATGAATCTTTAAAGATAAAAACAATGTAAAATATATATATATATATATATATATATATATATATCATGTACTCTAAAATTAAAATTTAGCATTAAAATTTTACAATGATATTTCATTTGGTTTTTTGTAACCCTTACAACAAAAATAAGAAATTGAAAACATTAAAAAAAAAAAATTATTTGAGATATTGTGGAAGAGAATGAAAGAAGTGGAAGAGAATGAGAGAATGTGAAAATGAGAAAGTAAAAAATATGAGAGAATGAGGCAATGATTATTTATATGATAAGAATTGATGGAAGTTACATTTAGAATTATTGGAGTTACAAATATTATTTATTGTGTTTGAATAAAATTGAGTGGTGGAATATGATTAATGCATAATTTATTTTATTTTCAGTTATAATTTTATTTTAATGTATGAATTAAATGTATTGTGTTAATTGGATCTTAAATATTATTTAAAGCAATTAAACAATTAGAAAGCAAAAAAAAAAAATAGAAAGTATTAAATGAAAATCAACCAATAAGAAGAGAGTGAAACCTTACTTTTATATATATGATGATTTGTTTGAATGAAAATGAATGAGAAAAATAGTCAATTCATAATTTATGTAATTGCAGTTACAATTTAGTAGTATAGTGTGGATTTAAAGTATAGATTAATATACATTATTATATTTTTATTTAATTAAAAATAACTATTCTTTAAAAAAGAATGGATCTCTTGGATCATGTAGAATGGTCTATGATCGGGTAGAATGGTCCTTTATTGAGTCATTACTGCAGAAATTTGGTTTTAGTGACAAATAGATCTCTTGGATTATGTGGTGTGTGACATCAGTTGAATATAGTGTTTTGTTAAATGGTCAACCCCGTGGGTCCATAGTACCGGCTAGAGGACTCCGGCAGGGAGATCCCTTGTCATCTTATCTTTTTATCCTCTGTACGGAGGTCCTTATTGCAAATTTACGGAAGGCGGAAAGGTCTAAACTTATCACGGGGATTAAAGTCTCCACTGCGTGCCCGACAATTTCACATTTACTGTTTGCAGATGATAGTCTGTTTTTCTGTCGGGCCACAAAGGAGCAGTGTGAAGTTATTCTGGGGATTCTAAGGGAATATGAACGTATTTCTGGACAGAGGATAAACTTCCAGAAATCCTCAGTTCAATTTGGACATACAGTAGATGCGGGAGTGCGTGAAGATTTAAAAGGTATTCTGGGCATTACTACTTTAGGTGGTATGAGCTCCTATTTGGGAATCCCAGAAAGTCTTGGTGGGTCGAAAACCAATATATTCTCTTTCGTCCAAGATCGGTTACAAAAACGGGCTGGTGGCTGGCCTGCCAGGTTACTATCCCGGGGAGGGAAAGAGGTTATGATCAAATCGGTTGCAACCGTTGTCCCGACCTTTGTCATGTCCTGTTTTAGAATTCCGAAAACAGTTACACGGAAACTTACGAGTGCCATCTCTAATTTTTGGTGGTGCTCTTCGGGAGAAACTCGGGGTTTACACTGGATTGCCTGGGACAGGCTGTGTGCTGACAAGACGGAAGGTGGTTTGGGTTTTAGGTGTCTGGATGATTTCAATACCGCACTGCTGGCTAAGCAACTTTGGCGGTTGATCTCAGTTCCAGATTCCTTATTTGCAAAGGTCTTCAAAGGACGTTATTATAGGCATTCTGATCCATTGGATCCTATTAAATCTTATTTCCCATATTATGGATGGCGTAGTTTGATTTCTGCTCGCTCTCTGGTGAACAAAGGACTCATTAAACGGGTAGGAACTGGGGCCTCCATTTCAGTATGGTCAGACCCTTGGATACCTGCTCAATCCCCGAGACCAGCATTGTGTTCAGGATCGCCAGTTGATCCAACACTCCGAGTTGAAAATTTCATTGACAGGACTTCACGTTCCTGGGATTTGGCATTGCTTTCGGCTTCGTTCGAGGCGGAGGATGTAGCCCTTATTTCTGCATTACCCCTTGGCAATCTTTCCACACCGGATAGTTTGGGGTGGCATTTGACTAAAACCGGTGTTTATACTGTTAAATCAGGATATCAAGCTTTGCGGCAGAAACCAGAAAGTGGTCTCCCCATTTCCGGTCCCAATATTATCCCTCTACAGACATTTGTTTGGCAAATTCGATGCCCACCAAAACTCAGACATTTTCTGTGGCAAGCAATTACAGGTTGCATGGCAACCACAGCTAATCTCCGACGCCGTGGATTAAGTTGTGATATGGAATGCACAATTTGTGAGGGACGGAGGAGACAGTTAATCATGCTCTCTTTTTATGTCCTCCGGCTAGGCAGGTTTGGGGGCTGTCCCAGTTCCCGACCTCTTCGGGCTGCTTCCCATCGGACTCTGTATATGATAATATGGACTCCTTATTCTGGAGGTTTCAAGACATTCCTTCGGTAGACATGTTCCCATGGATTCTATGGTATATCTGGAAGGCCCGAAATGATAAATTATTCAGTAATTTGGACTCCAACCCGGTAGCAATTATACGGTTGGTGGAGGAGGAATCCAGACTTTGGTCTTCAGCTCAGGACGATCTGCCGGGATCTCTCCCTTCTAGTATCCCTCGGCCTCCATCTAGAGTTATGACTCAGACTTGTAACACAGGTCATGGCTTTGGGTCTAGTCATCAATGCTTTGTAGATGGCTCTTGGAAGGCGACTGATCAGTTTATGGCTAGAGGATGGTATTGCATTTCTCCGGTGGGAGAATTTCCCACCATGGGTGCATCTAATTCTCGCCGTAGCTTGTTGCCACTACATGCAGAGGTAGAGGCCCTTGTCTGGGCAATGAGATGTATGATTGGTGCTGACAACGAGAAAGTCGTCTTTCTCACAGACTGTTCTGATTTGGTGAAGATGGTTTCCTCGCCTTCCGAATGGCCTGCTTTCAAGACATACCTGGACGCTATCGAAGAAGATAAAGGGGAATTTTTGTCTTTCTCTCTAGTTCAGGTACCAAGATCACAAAATGGTAGAGCAGACAAACTGGCGCGTCGAGCTAGAGTGGAATCGCTTCCAATCACCTTTGTGAACAATTTCCCTTTTAATTGGCTCGTTTGAGTCAATCTTGTAATTTGTTGGCAAAAAAAAAAAAGAATGATAAATTGACCAATAAGGAGAGAGTGAAACCTTACTTTTATGTATATGATTATGAGATAAACAAACACCAGCACAAACAAAGGAACTCAGAACAGAAACAGAGGGCATAATATAAAACATAAAACAGAGGAATTCAAGAAACATAGATCTTAGTCTACCATGAGTATCAATCACATCACATAATAAAGATATGTTTAAGATTAAAGAACAGTTAAGAGATTGAAAAGCATTTCGCAGCTGCATCTTTTACAAAGACCGACTCTTCCACTTAACTTCTATTTGTTTGCTGGAATTTGCATCTCCCAATTTGCCAATCTTTCCAAGAAAGACTGCACTGGGATGTCAATGACTTCCCAGTCATCACCGATGGTGGAGGAACACTGAAAATGTATGAGTGCTTAAGTAGATACAAAGTCAAGTTAGACGAAACAAACAAAAAGACTCTTAAGAGAAGAAAATTTACCGGTTGTTGAGCAAGAAACTTGTCTTCTTTGACTTCTGGAGCAAGTGCTGACTCGTCATGTACAGGCAATGGTGGAGGAGGAAACGTTCTAGCTGGCATAGCTGGTGGTGGAGAAACTTGAAACTGAGAAAACTGAGGTATCAGTGGAGGAGGGTGCACAAGCGTACCAGGCTGCATTTGTGTTGAAAGGTGTTGAGGACGCTCAAGATGGAGTTGTGCTTCACCTACAACACGCTCGTGACTAGCTGGAGCATCATATTGGTTAACCTGAGCTCCACCTTGTTTCTGAGCACGGTAGTTTGTAAGCTTGAGATGGTAAAAGGCGTGATAAGGGTCTGAGCTCCACATAAAGTTGAATCTCGCATCATTTATATTAAGGGCCATGACCTTTCTCTCAATCTCCAACCCGTTCTTGGAAATCAAAAGTGCAGTTTCCTCGACAAGTCTTCTGATTTCTAGAGGTGGCTCACTGATTGCCACACTCGGCGGAAATCTATTTGGAAACATTCTACGCGATATGAAATCATTACGTGGTCCATGTGGTGCAGGTTGCATCATCCCATAATTAGGTTGAGGAACTTGAAGATTAGCTGAGGCGTTAGGACCTGAGCTCCTGAATCTTGCATCACTCACATTATTTGCCATGACCCGCCGCCGGAGATCCGCCTGACCTTGATTTGAATTGGACAACATGATTTGAGACAGAAACTAGAAACACCGTACCTCAGCGGGGAGGGAATAGCTCCGCCGCAACTTGGTGACCTAAAGCTTGGGAACCAAGGAAACGAAGAAGAAAACCTAGAAAAAATATCAACTATGAGCCCTAAAGCTACTATTTATAACGAAACTCGTTCGGCCGTTTTCTAATGGGCCTTAATCAATTAAGCTTATAATTTCAGAATATTATGTCTTAGCAATGACTTATTCTTTAATTGCCGGATATTACGTTTAACATTATTTTTCTATGATTTGATCAAATTTTAGCTAACAGATCACAGATGGGACTGGATTAGTCAATATATACAACAACCCTAGTGAAGAAGACTCACACAAGTGAAGCCGCAGCAACCATCAGTGATTAAGAGTAACTGGATTGATACGTAAGAAGATCTGATCAAACCATAAGGTTCTTCTGGTTAATAGACATGAACCATTGTTAGATTTGATCTACTAATACAAACTAAAATAGGTCGATAGCTTCTCCAATCAAGACATCTTTCACCACCCAATCATATAATCAAACTCATTAACACTTTTTGTAAATTTTGTAATTAAGCAGGAATAATCTTAGGACCAATCTCTAAATCGTTGTCAAGGATTGGTCGTGTCAAGATCATCAGGATCTGACGCACTCTTTATGGCCTTAGTGCTTCTTCTATGTTATTTCTTCGTGTGGAAAATGAGTTATGTTGCGATCTTCATCTGCCTTAAAGACAGATACGCGAGGAGGCGATAACCGAAAACCATGACAATGAGTGCAACTACTTCAGTTAGTCCACTGTCTATTCTCATCCCGTTGATGGATTCAGCTAAGTCCTGATATTGAACTTTTAGAAGAAGCTTGTAGGTGTGGTAATTGAAAGATAGATAACGTATCCACGAGATGAAAACCGGCACTTTCTGTGAAAAGAGACAAGGAGATCAATAAAACAGAGGAAATCAAGAAACAGAGAAAGTTAAAAACAGAGGAAATCAAGAAACAGAGGACTTGCCTTGACAAAGAATCCTCCTGCAAGCATGAATGTCATGACTGTTACTGAAGCTAAAGTCGTAGCCTTCTTTAAATCCATTAAAACGGCACCAATAGCAAGTCCGAGTCCCTAACAACGAGAACCATAATCAGCATTATGATTAAACTTTTACTTGTAGTGTTTTTTATAATTTTGAACTGTATATACCTGAGCTGCAATGATGCAAAGGAAGACAGTGAGCATGCTCAAGAAGAAGGGATATGGGCTGACGCGAAGACCTGTCATGAAATAGACGACAAGAAGGAAGAGGGAAGGTAGAATAAAGTCGAGAGGGAGATCACTTGTGGTCCGAGCTAGGAAATATGCGCTTAGTTTATACATATCCGCTGCTCTCTCCTTATTCAACATCGCTCGCTCTTGCGGAAACGCAAATATTGCTGTGAAAACAGGGAAGAATCCCCAAAAAACAGCTATGAAGAAGAGCAAACCGGCCTGCAAGAAGAAAAAAAAGCATAGGAGTTTCATCCTCGTTGCAGTAAAAACCTAGTTTCTCAAACCAATAACACACCTGATCTTGTAGTCCTCTTGAAGTTCGAATGTCCGACTGCCACCAGAGAAGCCCTAAAATGACAGCTGTGGAAAGAACTTGTGTAACACGCAACCAGCTGAAGTACTCGTGTCGCCGTTCTTTGAGTCCTCTGCAGAACAGTATGCAATATTGCTCCCACCAGCCAGCTCCCCATTGGCGCTTTAGATGCAAACTTTTGGCCTTAGCTTCTTCGTTGAGTGGCACAGGATCCATTAGTTTCTTCTTCTCCTGTTCTGCAACCCGAGTCTCGTATGCCTCCACAAGATACTGCTTACAATATTTCAATATATATATCAGAACTTAATACGGTTTCAGGTAATCTTAATATGCTAGGAATGTTAGTTGTTGTTTCTATAATAACCTCATGAACAGCAGCTGGAGAAGGCTTGCCAGTTTGTGTTTCTCTACCTGAATTACCAACTTGAACTCTATCATCTAGCTCAGAAGGCACAGAGATATCATTGATGTTACCGTTGGCTAGATCGAGCAAAAACTCTGCAGGGTTCATGGCGATAAGAGGAGAGCATCCAATGGAAGAGAAGTAATCCAAAGCTTCTGATGATTTTCCAAAGTATAGAAGACTTCCTCTTCCCAATAGAATCAACTTGTCAAATCTATGGAAGAGCCTACTCGAGGGTTGATGTATCGTTGTGATCACTGTTTTCCCCGCCTGTTCCCAACACATTTTCCTCAAGATTCAGACAAAAATCAAAGCAAAATATACAAATCGTCTGAAGAAAACAAAGAAAGCAAACAAACATCGGAGATGTCGTGGAGCATCTGAATGGTTCTAAGAGCAGTAGTGGAATCTAAACCAGAGGTTGGTTCATCGAGAAGTAACAGAGAAGGATTAATGATAATTTCGTTTCCAATAGAAACTCTTTTCCTCTCTCCACCTGATACACCACGCACGAATGCCCCTCCAATCATAGTGTCTTGGCACCTAAAACCATGCAAGTTATTAAAATAAAGACCACGATTTTGTAACCTAACTCTTGTTATGTTGTAAGTTGTAACCTAATTAAAGATTCAACATACCTCTCCAAACCCAACTCTTGGATAACATCTAAAGCTCGTTGCTCCTTCTGCTCTCTCGTTAGAGTCTTGGATAACCGCAGACGAGCAGCGTAGGTTAGCGTTTCTTTCACGGTAAGATGAGGAAACAGAACATCATCTTGAGTCACAAATCCAATCCTACCACAAAAACCAAGAACCAATTGTTAAGTCTCCATGTTTATTCTTACAACGGAGTGTGAGAGTTTTAGGGCAAAAAAATACTAACCTGCTTTTCAAGAATTTAGAGTAAGGCTTGTCGTTGTAAGTAACAGAGCCTCCGGTAGAGGATTGAGAGATTCGGCCAGCGAGCAAGCTAAGAAGAGTTGTTTTGCCACTCCCTGAAGGTCCCATGAGAGCAAGAACTTCACCAGGATTCACACTCCCAGTTATCCCAGTTAATATCTCTTTCTCCACAGATGAAGTCATTTTCTTTATTACCACTTTGTATGTAACTTCCTTGAACTACATCAATTTCACACACACACACAAAAAAAAAAAACACCACTAAGTCTTGATCGATTACCTCACTCATGAAATAAAACCTAGCTATTTTGAGAAATCTTATTAAACATTTTCACTTCTTCCCCCCTTTATTTGTCTAATCTTAAAACTATGTATATGTGAAGTCTTGTACACAAATTTCATGTAAGATGAGATCATGTACAAGACTTTTGAACCTGATGAAAAGTAGATACAGAGAATGAGAGACAATTGTGTGCTATTCTTTTGCTGATCTCCTCTCAGTGCCTGTGCAAACAGAGAAGATCAGTACCAAAAGAGATCAATCCGGCCCTTACGCAAAAACCACTAACTACGTCAATCCAAATTTCTAACATTTCTCTTTGTAAGAACCCCATCTGTTTTTTTAATTTCTCTCTTCTTCCTCTGCTTTGGATATATGAGTATTTTACCTTGAGAAAGATGGGTAATGTTGGTTCTGCTTGAAACTTAGGCCTCTTCTTTCCCGCTTCAATATCTTCCGCTGAAACAGTTAGGTTATACCGTTGATTCATCGTTGCTCAATAAATTATATTAAAACAAAAAAAAGCCAGGGACTCAGTGAATGAATCTTTAAGTAGGTGAATGTTAACAGTTAACACCAAAGCACACTATATGGTAAGTGAGCTTATAATATACGATGTGTAAAACTATATGTTGGCCAATCTTTGTCAGCCTACTAAACGTCTTTTACGTATACGTAAGATTTGGACTTTGGAGGTACATCATTTGCAGATTACAACAGACCAAACGCTTAATAACTCCAAAATCAGGACCCACAATTTTGACTAATTAGTAGAGATACATTGACTTGTTCTCACCAATTTTTAACCTACTTAGTCATAAAAAGCTGTTAAGTTGGTGAATCAATCACGACGTGACGTTTACATATCACTAGCTAGTTTCTATTTTGTTCCTTTTTCCGCTACGTACGTCTTAATTTGTTTAGTTACGTAAGTTTCTACCTATATAAGTATAGTAGTATGTACTTAATACAAAAAAATTGTATCATTAAGTGAGAATAATGCAGAATAAGTGTACAACTATGATTGTCTGATGGTTATCAAAACAAATAGTACAACTTCGAATTTTATGACAATCACTAGTGGTGACTTATTGACTTTTATTAAAACAAATGCTCAGATTGATCAACATATATAAGAAAACAAACAAAAGTACAATATTAACTTTAAACATCCGTTGTAAGTGGCCGTAGGCATATGATGCATCTTTAACAAAAAACAATTAGTACTATTTCTTTAAAAACAATATCGGGCATTTGGAAGCACTTAATTATCTATCTTTTTTGAATATGGGGCCAACATCATAAGATTCAAAGAATAGTTTTGCACTCTCGAGTTTATGTCATGTGTGGTAATATAGAATTAAAAGTAAGTTAAACAAATACTATCGCTTTAAACCAGCCCTTTTAAACCACTGGGATTGACCAAATAAAATATTTAATACGACAAAGATATTAATGCTTTTCTCATTACATATTAAAAGTTTGCCTATATAAATATAAATATATATTAATTGCAGCACCACCAAATTTGCAAATGAAAAGAAAAAGAAAGTGAAAAGAAAATAAGTGGTGGGAGTTTCTTTTTGCACGAGAAAGAGAACACGTGGAGTAAATTAGAAGGCTCAACAGTTTTTGTATCTCTCTGTTAAATAATTTATCCAACTCTCTAATGCAAAAAAGGCAAAGCGACGCACACCAATCATGTATCCGTTGTTATCATATCATTTAATTTTTGCATGTCTTAATGACCATACTACCCTCTAAGCATGGGAACATCGTAACTTAATATGACGAAAGTATCCTTAGGATGAGTTCACACGACTTACGTATCATCTCGTCGTCGCTGAACGGTTTCGAGTCGGAGATTTCCTCCGGCGGCATAGCGAACCCGGTGAACGAAAACGAAAGCCCCAGCGATGCGCTAGAAGCACGACTCAGAGCCGCACCGCTGCTCACTTCCTCTAGCTCGAGTTTAAGCTGAGCGCTCCTCGACTTCCTTATGTGTGTTCCGGCTCCGCCACTCCTCCCTGGAGATGCCCCCATCATCAGCCTCCTGCTTGATTTCCTTGACAACGTACCTCCTCCTCCAACGGCTGCTGGAGCCGTCGCAGGGATACCGTTAGCGTCCATGGAGCCGTGAGGTGATTTGATGGCTGCGGCCACCGACTCATATAGCTGCTCCGATCGTGTTCGTGCTAAACCGGTGGCCAACGGTGGCTTTTCCATTGACATTATGGCGTTTCCTAGAACTGCCGACGACAAACCATAAATCATAATCCATATTAACAAATTTGTTTACGTTCAATATGATATATTTGAATGGAATATATATAAAACAAAATGAACATTTGATACCAATTACAGGAATAGATAAGATATAAATAGATACAAGAAAACAGGAATGACTATAAGAAGATGGATAGAATCGATACCTTTGGGGAACTAAAAGATAAAAAGTGTGTGTTCCACTGTTTGAAAGAGGTTTGTTTTTATGGTAGAGACGATGTTAAAGCTTGAAACTTGTGACACCCTTTCTAAGCTGCTTCTTCAACCTTCTTTATATAGTCGCATTTATGAGTGGCTCAACTCCAATTACGATAATACCCTAATGTTCAACTTTTCATATTGTAATTTTTTTTTTCTTGAATCGTCGAGTGGTTTTTTCTAGTCCGTGTACATCTCTTGATATTAGGACTAGGATAACGGATTACGATACCATTTAGTTGACGTTAGCAGTTTTTTTCTAAAGTATTAATAAAACATCTTATTGATGTTAATTAGCAGTTTTTTTTTTTTTTGTCAACCAGTCACGACGACTGACCGGTCCATTAGCCAAATTCCTATATTCGTAGGAGCCGAGACTCAATCTCGGGTGTGATGGTATCTTCTACAAATATACTTACCTGCTGCCAATGCACTAAGTTCATTTCACTAGCCGTTTTTTTCTAAAGTATCAATAAAAACATCTTTAATATTAACATCCTTCTGTTTCGTAAGAAACATAATTTAATATTGCATACCATTTTTAAAAAAATTATACAGTATCCTTTATAAATACACTACAAACTTTTTTCCTAATAAATAAAGTAAAATAATATAAATAAATTAGAGAATTAGTTTTTAAAATTGTACTGAAAATAAAAAACGATATTATGTGGAACAAAAAGAAAATCTTATTATTATTTTTTTTTTGTGTAAAACTGAAAGAATATTTAAATTGAGATATAATGATACCAAACTTATCATTTATAAGCATTAAAACGATTTGCAGTTAACTCTAATTAAATATTGACATTAATTTTAATTATTTTCGTTAAATATTGGTTTGAGCTAGCTAGGTTTGCATTGAGAGTAAAACCGATCACAATTCTCAAAGTTTTGTACCAAATGGGCGATAGATTAGTGAAGTAGTATTACGTTGGTGTACATTATACTTCGAGTTTTAGTATCATCAACCGTTTAGACTCGGTCACTCGGATCTCTAAAAATGTACGGAATTCGGTCTTGAATTTGGAAATCATTTTTAAAATAGCTTGAATTTGTCTAACAAAACATCATGATTAAAATCAAAACGACATGCCTAAATCTGGCTTCAATATCCTAATGACTAAAACCATGCACAGTTTCTAACCATTATAAAGATTACACTCTGATCATCATGCGTATATACGTTTTTTGTGTGTTTACATTTCAAAATATTAAGATGAATTCATCATATTCGTATTGTAGCGCTGAGCCGCTGAGTATAATCACTTGACGAGTAATAGCGATAGTTTGCGGACACGATGTTTCCAGCTATGTATGAAGCTTCCTAACATCCTGACCGTACACGTGGTGGGACATACGAATATCATAATATATACATGTTTTCTCGTAAGTTGAATACTTAAGCAGTTGTAGTAATCAATTATTGTCTCGGTTCCTCTTTTGGAACGACATAATTCGTGATTAGAAATGTACCAATTAACATGGAATCATTTTCAGATTATCTCGATTATGTGACATTTATGCATTGGTTTCTTTCATAATTTCACCTGTAATAAAGATACGGAAATCATCTGACTATTTGTTGTTGTTGATTAACTATGATTCAATCTCATATAATTATTTGAGTCGTCTAGTTACCCCTTTTCATTGCATGAAATTGAAACATAACACAATAATTTAAAAGAAAATAATGAAAATATTGTTGGCGAACGGAACCAATTCCTCTTTAGATGTAATAATGGGAGCATTTCAAACCCAACTCTGCCACTACTAGGGGATTTGCTATATTATAAAGAATATTTAATCAATATCTACAAAAATATTTAACTTAAAAAGGAAAGGTTGAATTTGTTTGAAAAAATTCCGGTACTTAATAAAAATGGTAGTTCATGTATCCTTTTTTTCTTCCTACAATTATGTTGAAAACAAAATGCTATATGCTATTCAAATTTTAATTTCAAAGTGAATGAGACATGCATGTCCAATTTCCTCTATACAAAATCATCATTGAATAAATCAACCGTAGACGTGTCCGGCCAATTACAAATATACAATCTATTATATATATATATATATACGTACGTATTTGTCCATATTATAATTGTGTTGACATTGGAGAAATTCAAAAGTATCAACAATAGTGATTTTTTTATTTTTTTCCCGACTACAAAACTTTTAGCATTAAATTTTCTTAACCTTATTAGCTTATCAGATTAGCCCTCATGAAAGACAGCAAAAGAAGATAAAATAAAAAGGACAGTTATGTTTTATATATGTTAATATTGTGTGTTTGGAAACTGTAGGAAACTATTGTGAGGCTTTAGTTGAATCTCATGTTACCTACGAGACGGGGCACTTCCTAAAAAGCTGGTTTTGGATGCTTTCTTCCTGCCAAATATGTTTTGTACTCGAAAGCTTTTATCTTATTTTTCTTTTTTTGGTTAGTTTTGAGATTTATTTAGCTTTCGTTACGGATTTTCTTGTACTTATTATCATCACATCTTCGTAATTATTACGTATATATTTGACAATATGGGTTAATCTGACCTCACATTCTTTTCATGCAATCTCAACCGTGTTAACATTACATAATCGATGCGTAATAATTAATTAATACGATAGTGAAGCACATAGAGTGGCCTCTACAGATAGCTTCCGTCAAATAAATTTGACGCCACACGAAAAGATTTACAAGGTACTTAGATATAGGTACTAGATCCAATGTATTGTCCTTGACTCCTTGTATCTAGTTTTGCTCCTTTCGTCATAATAATGTGAAAGCTAATTTTGGAATTTGTATGTATCCCGATCGACAAGAATCAACCGTTAGAGATCTTACAATTTCTGAATCCATGACAAAGAAGGGGAAAAAAAAACTAAACCTAACTATTTGATTGCTATAAGCCTTTCATTTTACTACATCAAATGAAAAGAGGACCCCAAAAAGTACGTATTTGTAGTGATTTGTTTTTGTCAAACCTTTTAGTGATTAGTTTAAATACTGGTGTGTATTAATTGGTTTTTAAAATATGGGATGGTTCGAACCCATGATTGTTTCTGAAGAAGTATTTTCTTTAAAATGGACTATAAATTGACTTACGCCTACCAAATGTACTATAAACAATAAATTCCATGTGAGGTCAACACTACAATTGAATGTATAAATTGGTACGTAATGTGTAAGTGTTTGTACTGCCTCAATGTGTAGTCACGTACAGTGGTGCAAGAAAGCTACGGACAGGTTGTGATTTTGTCAAGGATCGATGTCTTAAATCACAAAAGCCAATAAATGAAGCAGGCCCAACATTTTGTTTTCTTCTTCCTTCTGAAGTGATGAACGGCTTCTACTGATACCTACGTTTTGTTCCTTTGTCATTGGATCCTATAAGTATATGGCCTAAACGTCGTCCATTGTTTGTTTGCGTTTACATGCTATTATAGAGTGTTGGTACTTTTTTACAACGTAAATATTAAACACAAACATAAGAAATTTCTATTTGCGTTTACACGAAAGTATTTCTAACATGAATATAAGGATTGATAAACACAAAGCCAAGAACAAAAAACGTTAATTCCACCCTCGTTGGTGTTTTTTCTTTAGATGTTAGCCAACTCGAATATAAGGATTGTGAATTGTGAAGGTTCAAGCTGATCTTCCTTGACATCAGCTATAGAACGACACATACGTAAATGATCTAATCAAACATTCAATCAAAATATTGTGGT
>NC_025692.1:24860085-24868942 GCF_000633955.1 Camelina sativa | reverse complement strand
TTTTTTTTTTTTTTTTTTTTTAATTGTATCTATGGAAATCCACGTGCAGTTTTAAGCAAAAATAAAATACACGTTCGATATTAATAGTTTAGAAAAACGATCTGTATCCCCCCAGGAACTTTCATATAGCACCACATCTATCCAGTTTTTAAAATTCGATCTCTGTCTCTCCAGTTCGTAAGTTTCAGTCCAGTATCCCCTTAATTGTAAAGTTCAAAACTTCTGTCCACACATTATGCTAAAATCATGGTTTATCATTGGTTTACTGTTCCGGAAAATACATTAACCGCGTGCCAACAAAATAAAACCGGATTAACCCAGAAATCAACCCAAATCAACCCGATTCAAAACCCGTTAAACAATACCCATTTATCATAAAATCCCCAAAACTGAAAAATCCCCAAATCGAAGAACCCTAGAAACAAAAAAATCTCAATTTCCATGGATTCGAATGAGCTGGAGATGAATGAGATAGTCATTCATAACGAGGCTATTGCTACTGCTACTGGGTCTGTTCCGCCAGAGGAAGGAGGAGAAGGTCAGTCGATCCAAGACGATGAACCCGACGATGAAGATCCAAGAGAGTGAGACGCGTTTGAAATCGAGAAAGCCATAGTGGAGTTTATAGACGAACCATCGATCGTTCATGATGAGTATCCGGACAGTTCAAGTGATGAAGATGATGAAGCTCATCGTGAGAGAAAGCGGAACAACATCAGAAAAGCAGATGGGACTTTATACTATCACCAGACATTCTTCAACGAAATTGCATTTAAGGAAGCTGTACTCGGCCATGCTCTGAAGACTGGATGCAACATCGCACAGTACAGGTATGATAAAACCAAGATTGGATTTAGATGTGATGGAGATGGATGTATTTGGCGCATATAATGTGCAATCACGAAGAAATGTAGGAGGTGGAGGGTGAATAAGTACATTGATAAGCATACATGTAATCCAAATGGAGATTGTGAGATTTTGAAGGTTCATGTTATCTCTAGGTTGTTTCTAGATCAAATCAGAGAAGAACCTGAGTATTTCATGCCAATGAAGATATAACAAATCATTAAAGCGAAATGGAAGATCACTGTATCCATGCCTCAATGTCAAGCTGCAAGGAATAAAGCATTGAGATGGATTGAGAAAGAGGATGATGAGCAGTTTGCAAGGCTCCAAGATTATGCGGCTGAGATACGAGAATCAAACCAAGATTCAACTGTTGAAGTTAACACTGTGAACGATGCAGGGCGTTCTACAAGCAAGGGAACTTCTGTGAAGATGTTGAGAATAACTCAGTCGAGTCATTCAACAACTCCATTTTGAAAGCCAGGGACAAAGCATTTGTGCCAATGCTTGAGACCATAAGGAGTCTTGCGATGGTTAGGATTGCGAAGAGATCTGCCGAATCTCATGATCACAACGGGAGATGCACGCCATATGTGTCTAAGTTCCTTGCCAAATAAATTGAGAAAGCTTTAGAATGCCAGATAAGAAGGAGCACAAACGACAATTACGAAGCTACACTTAGTGGAGTTTCTCATCGGGTAAGCTTGACTGAGAGGACTTGCACTTGTCAGAAATGGCAAATCTGTGGCATTCCTTGTGAGCATGCTTATGGAGTCATGATTGATAGGAAGTTTGAGGTTGAAGACTATGTGTGTTTCTGGTTTCGGACACCTATGTGGAGGAGGAACTACAGAAAAGGCCTTGTTCCACAAAAAGGACCTGCTTATTGGCCATTTACCAACCTCCCTACTGTGCATAGACCACCATCACCACCGCAGCCTGGGAGGAAGAAAGGAAAGGAGAGTAAGAAGGACAAACAGAGGAAAAAAGGATCAAATGAGTCTCCTTCGAAAAAAGCACCTAAAAAGTTGAAAAGGATAATGCATTGTGGTATATGTGGTGAAGCTGGTCACAATTCTAGGTTTCACTCGAAGAAGAAGTCTTCTAAACAGGTTAGTAGGTGTAGTTTTCAATCTACCATGTGTTAAATAGTATGTGAAACTGACTTTTAATTTTGCTTTATCTTGTGTCTTAGACATTTGAACCAGAGACTGCTCAAGGCACTCAAGGCGCTCAAGTGGAACCGTCTCAAGGAGTTGTGATGTCTCAAGGATGATCTAGCAAGGATGAAGGATGAAGGATTAGAAAGTGTTAGATGGGTCTGGTTTTTGTTTTCCCATATGATTAGTATGTTTAACTCGGCTTATGTATTGGTTTTTTGAACCATTTAGGATGTTAACTCGGCTTATGTATTGGTTTTGAACCGTGGATGCATTTTTAGGATGTTTAACTCGGCTTATATATTGGTTTTGAACCATTTGTGCCAATGTCTCTGTTTTGTTTTGTTATTTTTAGGAGGTTAATCACAAGATGACAAGAAACATATCAATTTGGTTTCTCATTAGACATAAAAGAGGACACAACAAGAAGAACATAACACTACCAACAACAACACAATACATAACAAACCCAACAACTACTAGCTAATACATAACAAAACCAACAACTACAAGCCAATCAAGCTATCACTTTACTCAAACCAATCATGATCATACAACCTA
This sequence comes from Camelina sativa, assembly GCF_000633955.1. Classification (NCBI taxonomy): domain Eukaryota; kingdom Viridiplantae; phylum Streptophyta; class Magnoliopsida; order Brassicales; family Brassicaceae; genus Camelina; species Camelina sativa. The sequence continues at coordinate 24,866,375 of NC_025692.1, read as the reverse complement.
CAATTACAACAATCATTATTTTCTTGAGACTTGATTTGGTTTCCAACAGTTCTTCTTCTACACTCTCAAAAATCTCTTTCTCTAGATTCATTTGCATCCTCTCAAAAACCATCTTTTGGTGATCCATAATCTCTGTTGTAATCTGGGACACTGTTTGTTCAAGTACAGCCGTTCTGACAGCCAATCTTTCAATCTCATCCAACAATGCTTCGTCAACCCACTTGAAATTGTGGTTATCATCAATGAGCTACAAAAGACAGAGAATTAGAGTGAAATTTGTTAGAAACAATCCAAAAATCAAACACATTACCTTAAGTGATGCAGCATAACCACACCGATAGTAACGACGATATGGATTGGCAACGGACTTTGAAATCAACGCCACGAGACTAGCTCCACACCAACATGTCTTCGGTACACCCACAACTCTTCTTCTCTGTTGGACATTGGATGTTCCACTCGTAGCTCCAGATGAATTGCTCATATTGGAGCTCAGCTGTTGAAAATAGAAATAGAAAATATCGATGAAGAGAGCAAAATTGTGAATTTAGGGATTCTTCTCACTGGGTATAATTTCGGGTTGTGAATAACTTTAATCGGGTCTCACTTTGGTTTACTGTATTCGGTTTTTGGTTTCGCATTGGTTTTATATCATAAACCGTGTAAACCAATGATAAACCACGATTTTAGCATAATATGTGGGCAGAAGTTTCAAACTTTACAATTAGGAGGATACTGGACTGAAACTTACGAACTGAGGGGACAGAAATCGAATTTTAAAAACTGAATTGATGTGGTGCTATATGAAAGTTCCTTGAAAAGATACAGATTATTTTTCTTAATAGTTTAGATTTTAGACTATATTACACACGAATATTTAATTAATAGTTTTGAGGATACATGTCTAGGTAGGGACCAACAACCACAATCCACAAAGATGCACCCACCACGTGGCAAGACAAGTGCGAAGATGAGTCATGGGACTGTCCAAAGAGCCCTCTCCTTCCCCAATCCCCCACACTGTCTGGTCGGTATAGTTGAAACGTTAGTTGTCGACTTGGCGCGCCACCTCCTTAATATTTTTCCCCTAATTGTTTGTTGTTTATAATAATTAAAACACATAGACATAAACTTTTGGTAAGCATACATTTAATTGTTCGAAGCTTTTTCTTTTCCTGCAATTATTTTACATTTATGCGTTGCCATTATTACAAACTAAATTCAGATGTTATGAATATACTTAGAAAGTTAGAATTCGAACTCGTTAAACAATTCAATGGAAGTGTTGTTAGTGGCAGAGTTTGGTTTAGATATTTTCCACATTCACCGATATTAAATAACAATTTGCTTTCATACAATAATTACGTTTAGAAAATTTCAATCGGGTTCGTCGTAATCTTGTTTTGAAAAAAAGAAGAAGTCGTATGTCTAATGTCTTAGCTTGGCATTTGGTGATGGGACCAACAGAAAAGAGTCTCGGAGTCACGTGGCTTCTTCTCCTCAGGGACGGCACCGCCCCTCTTCTCGTTCTTATTAGAGTTTATTTGCTAGAAGCCTAAATTTGTTACATCTAATATATTTAAAGTAGTATGCTTTTTTTTTATTTTTTATTTTATTTATAAAGTAGTATGCCATATTATATATAAATGTACTTATGTATGTACATAATACGATTTACGTTTAACGTCCTTTACTCCTTCAACTTACTAGTAGGTTTTTATTGGTATAATATTAATATCACATGATGTTAAATATTATGACAGTCATATATTGGTCTTATTGGGATGGGACTGATGACGATTTTGGGACCATAGTAACTTCAAATTTTAGAGTCTCATTTATAAACTTTTGATCAAACAAAAAAAATGAGTCTCACTTATAATTATAAACATTTTTTTTTACATATCAGTTAACACAAGTATTTGTGTTTGGGGCATGTTATAAAGCATAAATCACAGGTACCCAATTGCTAAATCATTGAAAATAATTATGTGATTTGGGTCTCAGATTCCGAAATCAGATCCAAATTTTGGCTCCAACCTTTTAACACCTTTGCATAAACTAATAAAACAACATTTTTCATAAGATAAAATAATTTTAAGCTAAAAACACAAATCCTCTACAAAAAATAGCAAAACAGAGACTGTCACCAATAGTCTCTGCAGGAACATAATCCATCTCTAAAATGATGAAATCTGTTGCGGTCTCTTACAATGAACTCTCTACCATAAACCCCAGAGATAAGCTTTGTTACTGTATGACAATCCTCACATACCCTCAAGTTCTTCACTATCCTAATAGTTGTACCAGGCTTAGTCTTCATCATACCATACGCAATTGCAAGTTTCTCACTATGCATATGAATGGCAGTCTCCTTCTCCTCCTCGTCTACATCGAAAAACGAATCATTTGTGTTGCCTTTATACCCTATCAATCTTATCTTCCCCAAGATCTCTTCCCACTTCCGTTTGATCTTACCCATTTCAGGATGCTTCTGATCATCCCCCATGGAGAACTTGTTTATTCTCCCATCAATCTCTATCAAGCTCCACCCCGGTGGTTTCTTAACAAGCTTCTCCTTCATCATGTCTCTCAAGCTCTCGATTCTCTCCCATTGTCCTGCACCCGCGTATATATTTGAAAGCAAAACATAGTAACCGCTATGTTCTGGCTTCAACTCTATCAACATGTTTCCAACCCTCTCTGCAACCTCAGTGTTCTTATATATCTTACATGCGCCAAGCAATGCTCCCAGTATAGGAGCATTCGGCTTCACCGGCATTTCAAGGATAAAGTTCTCAGCTTCGGCTAGCTTTCCAGCACGGCCAAGCATATCAACAATGCAACCATAATGCTCAAGTCTAGGCTCAATCCCATAAACCCTTTTCATGTCCTCATATATTTCTAAACCTTTTTCAACTAACCCGCCATGGCTGCAAGCTGAAAGAACCGCTGTGAATGTAACATCTCTTGGAATGAATCCTAATCTAATCATTAGTGAGAAGTAACGAATTGCCTTGTGAGCATGTCCATGCACCGCAAGACCTTTGATTATCGAACTCCAGCTCAAGCTATCCTTGTCAGGCAATTCATCAAACACACAAATAGCTTTCTCGATATCCCCACACCTCCAATACATATCCACAAGAGCTGTCCCAAGAATAAGATTTACAGTCATGTGATGTTTAACAACATACTCATGTGCTCTTACTCCATGCTCAAACGCACCCAAATGAGCACAAGAAGAAACCACACTCACCATAACCGTCTCATTGGCAACAACTCCTTCCCTTTTCATGAGCTCGAACAAGTCAATGGCTTTCTCAAAACAGTTGTTCTTCGCATACCCATTGATCATAATACTCCAAGTAAACAAATTTCTGTGAGGCATTTCATCGAACATCTCTCGTGCATCTTCAACCATCCCGCATTTGCAGTACCCAGCTACCATAGAAGTCCACGAAACCACATCTCGAAACGGCATTTGCCCAAAGATTCTACCAGCAGAAGAGATCAAACCACAATTAGCGTACATGTGAACAAGAGAGTTCTCTACATAGACATCATTCTGGAATCCGAATCTAACAATCTGTGAATGCGTTTGCTCTCCTATCGTCACGCACCCCATCTCAGTAGACGCCTTAATCAGAAACGGAAACGTGATGTTATCTGGGCAAATTCGAGAATTCAACATATGGGTATAGAATCCAAAAGCTCTGTTTGGCTCTGCGCCAGTGGAGAAGCAGCGGATGAGAAGGTTGAAGACGAAGAGATTAGGGTATTGAATCTGAGAGAAGATTCCGTATGCATATCCCGAGACGTTTGTGGGTTTGTTAAAGATGGAGTCGTCAACGCAGAGAGCGAGGAGACGACTGGCCACAAAGACGTCGGAGATGAGATGGGTTCGTATGAGAAAGCCATGGATGATCTTGAGGTCGGAGAAGGAAGAACAGTATTGGAGTAAGGGAAGCTTCGGGTGTTTGAAACGAAGTGTGTTGAGCACTATGTTACTCATTCTCTGACGAGAAAAGAAAAAACCCAAAGTTTGCAACTTTATAAGAAACTAACACATAACGGTCCATTTCCTCTGTTTTTGAAGTTTTTGATTTTGTGTAACAAAGAAGCAAAAACAAATAATTTGAAGTCTAATGTAAGTGTAAGATCGTACAAAATTGAAATTTGAAGATGATGTAATTTGTATTTAGAAAGAGAATTTGAAAGTATCAGCTTTGGCAGAGTCCCAGAAAGAAACCCTTTGTTCTTCTGCTCTTTTAGCTTCTTCTGCTTTCTTCTCTAAAGCTTGGATAGTCCCCGGGTAAGCTCCTTCGATCGCCTTCTTGAATTTGTCATGTAAATTCTCTCTGTCAGTTGTTCCGGAGACAAGCTCTTTAGCATTCGGTTTCTTTAGAAATTCCAACACATTCAACAAATTCCTCCTGCACAAGTAATGTTTCTCTGATTAGATCACAAAACTCAATACACATGTACTAAATTTAACTTCTTCAACAGACATGTCACCATATAACAATAGTTTGCTGCAACCTATGATGATAATATCGCAAGAGTAAGTAGGAAATAGATCATTTACCTGCTAACATAATTCTGAGTAATCGCAATTGATTCCTCCAGGTTAATCACGAGATGCCACCATCCATTAGGTACAAACATGACCTCCCCGGCTTTGCATATACACTCAATAGGTTTCTTCTCCCAATCCTTAGTATCATCGTAAAAGTTCATGAACCACTCTATAATAGAAACAGGACAGGCCACTTCAGCTCCATCAGGACTTGGATGCACGCCCGGTGGAACCACATCCGGTGGGAACAAAACCCATTTTTTCGACCCTGTAACCACCGCATTCCAAGCTGAAGTTGAGTTAGGATCAATGTGGAAAGACGATCCTGAACCGGCTGGTCCAATTATGATCCATCTATAATCAGGTCGCTCGTTTCCCAAAACACCAAACAAGTCCTCTCTGAAGTAAACAGGAACATCATACTCCGAATCCAAAACCGGAACTTTCTCAGCAAACTTGGGATCAAACAAGTACAACGGCCTCTCTTCTCTAGCTCCATCGGAATACCTAAAATACTTCTCCAGCTTCATTTCAACTGGACCAACAGCGAATTCAACATCACCAACCACTTTAGTCAGATAATCTCTTGACCATTTCTCAACAGCAGGCCAATGATCCAAACACCCTTCCAACAAAACAGGCTTATTCGGCTCCTCAAACTTGGTAATGAAATCTTCAACAGAAACGCCTCTCACTCGAGTGATGTTGTCTCTTCTAAGCCATTTCGGTTTCATTTCGAGATTTGCACACAACCAGCTCTGAAACATATAATCAGAATAGAAATCTATAATCTTCAAATTCGATTCACCATCTCCAGACAACTTGAATTTAGGGTGGTGAGCAGCTACATAGGTAGATTTCCAAGACCCATTAAACAAAAACTCTCCTTTCAACTCTTCTAATACGAGATTCCTCCAGAGAGGCTCATGACTGGCGAAAATATAGAAAGATTTGGTTACAGTAGCTAAAATACCCAAATTAGTGGCGTCAAGAAGACCTAGGATATCCAAAACGAGCTCATCAGTGAGTATCTGGAGATTACCTAATCCAGTGTTTCGCACATTGACCGAACCAGGATTGAAATAGAGGTTTCCGAGTGGTTGAACACCATGCTCTTGCGAAGGAGCTGCGATTTTGAGCTTGAACCCTGTTTCATCTTCATCTTCTTCTATTTCCTGATTAACTGGAAACAGAGACTCAGGTTCACGCTGAACGAGCTTTCGCTTTTTGGATTTGGATTTACGACGCTTCGATGTTAGCAACAGATTCTTGTACTTCGGCATGTTTGACGGAGCATCAGCTTCAGCGGCGACGGCGAGGGTTTTGGGTTTTAAAGTTTTAACTTTTAACAACCGCGAGGGTTCATATCTGTTTACATAGCTTAACCAGGAGATGGAATTGAAAATATCTTGGGTTAATCGGTTCAACCGTAAAAATTAATTTGACGATCAATTCAAAACAATACCAAGTTCCGTTAACCGATCATTGCTCTGTTTTTTTTCTTCATTTATTTCCAGAGAAGTTCAAACAAAGAGAATCTGGAAGAATTATACAGAAGCTTACAATAAGAGGATGTTGTGCTTTGCGTGTAGCCTCACTGATTTTTTGAGACAATATCATCAAACCCTCATTCAAAGACAATTCAAACCCAAACAACAAATGAAATATGGCAAACACAAAAAAAGAAAAAAAAAAAAAAAAAAAAAAAAAA
>NC_025692.1:24844260-24858635 GCF_000633955.1 Camelina sativa | reverse complement strand
GTTGAGTTAGGATCAATGTGGAAAGACGATCCTGAACCGGCTGGTCCAATTATGATCCATCTATAATCAGGTCGCTCGTTTCCCAAAACACCAAACAAGTCCTCTCTGAAGTAAACAGGAACATCATACTCCGAATCCAAAACCGGAACTTTCTCAGCAAACTTGGGATCAAACAAGTACAACGGCCTCTCTTCTCTAGCTCCATCGGAATACCTAAAATACTTCTCCAGCTTCATTTCAACTGGACCAACAGCGAATTCAACATCACCAACCACTTTAGTCAGATAATCTCTTGACCATTTCTCAACAGCAGGCCAATGATCCAAACACCCTTCCAACAAAACAGGCTTATTCGGCTCCTCAAACTTGGTAATGAAATCTTCAACAGAAACGCCTCTCACTCGAGTGATGTTGTCTCTTCTAAGCCATTTCGGTTTCATTTCGAGATTTGCACACAACCAGCTCTGAAACATATAATCAGAATAGAAATCTATAATCTTCAAATTCGATTCACCATCTCCAGACAACTTGAATTTAGGGTGGTGAGCAGCTACATAGGTAGATTTCCAAGACCCATTAAACAAAAACTCTCCTTTCAACTCTTCTAATACGAGATTCCTCCAGAGAGGCTCATGACTGGCGAAAATATAGAAAGATTTGGTTACAGTAGCTAAAATACCCAAATTAGTGGCGTCAAGAAGACCTAGGATATCCAAAACGAGCTCATCAGTGAGTATCTGGAGATTACCTAATCCAGTGTTTCGCACATTGACCGAACCAGGATTGAAATAGAGGTTTCCGAGTGGTTGAACACCATGCTCTTGCGAAGGAGCTGCGATTTTGAGCTTGAACCCTGTTTCATCTTCATCTTCTTCTATTTCCTGATTAACTGGAAACAGAGACTCAGGTTCACGCTGAACGAGCTTTCGCTTTTTGGATTTGGATTTACGACGCTTCGATGTTAGCAACAGATTCTTGTACTTCGGCATGTTTGACGGAGCATCAGCTTCAGCGGCGACGGCGAGGGTTTTGGGTTTTAAAGTTTTAACTTTTAACAACCGCGAGGGTTCATATCTGTTTACATAGCTTAACCAGGAGATGGAATTGAAAATATCTTGGGTTAATCGGTTCAACCGTAAAAATTAATTTGACGATCAATTCAAAACAATACCAAGTTCCGTTAACCGATCATTGCTCTGTTTTTTTTCTTCATTTATTTCCAGAGAAGTTCAAACAAAGAGAATCTGGAAGAATTATACAGAAGCTTACAATAAGAGGATGTTGTGCTTTGCGTGTAGCCTCACTGATTTTTTGAGACAATATCATCAAACCCTCATTCAAAGACAATTCAAACCCAAACAACAAATGAAATATGGCAAACACAAAAAAAGAAAAAAAAAAAAAAAGAAAAAAAAAATACTGCACATGAGAGAAACCCATTTTTCTCAGTAACCATGAAGATGGACAACAAAGTAAAGCACAATGCCTCCCAAATACCTACTTTTTCACAATGTAAATTCGCATTATGCGGTTCAAACCAAATTTTGAGAATGTAATCTGTTTCACACTTGCGTGCTTGAGAGACATCTCCATTGCCGTATCCGAGGAGTCTTTTCTAGAAGCATTAGCAACCCCATGTTGTTCCCTTGCATTCCGTTCATGTATCTGCATTTAACACCATTTGGAACGCGATCAGGTTAAGTTAATCGTTTATAATACTACAAACTCAAAACTCAGGATCCATAGAAGGTGTGTGAAGCAAAAGTTTATCAAGATTCGAGACTGTGTTTGCTTACTTGCTTCGGCGAGCCTTCTTTCTCCAGAGAACAAAAGATGTGATCCACTGCACAGGATTAATCACAAGAATCAGTTAAGTTCGGAAGTATACAATTCATTTAGAGATACAGCATAAAACTTGGCACAAGGGGCATCCTATATAGTATATATAAAGAATACAAATCCACTGATTGGTATAAGAAACAAAAATCACCTTGAAGAGAGATATGAAACTGAATGCTCCAACAATAGATGTTTTCCGCAGAGGCAATCTCCGTTCTGGGACAACGTCCTTTGATAGATGTTGAGCAATTTCTTTCAAAAGAACCATTTGAGCTTTCTCAGTCCTCATCGACATAATCGCTTGTTTCATTGATTCCCTGTCAGCCTCTAGTGCTTGAAGCCTCATGTAGAGTTTCACTATATCAGGATCACTAAGATCCGGCTGATTCAATTTTCCTCTCGGAGACATTGCAGCATAACCATCAACTGTATCATTCTTAAACTTTTGCTCAGCAGCACCACTGTGAGATACGCCGTGATGCACAGAGTCAATGGTATAAACTCTATCATTCATGTCATTATCTCCTATCTCTGATGAGTCAATCTTACCCTTTGCATAGGAATTACCCTCTGCATACGAGGCATCTTCCACTTTCCTGAAGCTCCCCCTGTTGGACCTTGGTGACTCAGTGGGAAAATCAGGTCTGTTTTCCCTATTTGTTCCCAATAGTGAACTTGAGCTACCAGTGGAAACCCTCCTGAAATGTCTCTGATGCCTAGGACTCTGACCAACCATCAACTTCTCCGAATAATTTCTCCCTCCAGATACATCAGTAAAGCTGGGGTTTCTCTCCATCTGACTGATTCTTTTTTCCAGAGTCTTCAAATTTTCTCGGCCATGAGGTGAATCATTCAGTGGGTACTTTTCAACATCGTCAACATCAATATCAGCTTCCAAGGGACCTGGATTCTCATTCACATTGCACTTTATAGGAGGGTAGTCATACGTAGGGAGATCATATTGGTAATCACTTTCAATCATGCTCGGGTTACGGCTAAGCATGCCCTTCTCCGCATCAAGCTCAGCCTCAGTGTCAGTGAGCCCAAAACTCATCATCCTATGCTTATAAGCCTGAGCTTCACAAGTCATAGCCTGAATGGTCTGCTCCCTCTTATATACCAAATCTTCAAGATCCAAAAGCTCTTGCTGATCATGCTCCATTTTCTCCTCAGCAAAACGCTTAAACTGCCTCAATTCCATTTGAAGCTCAGCCTTATCCCTCTGCAACCTCAATATCATAGACATTGCCTCACTCGCAGCAGTGGATGCAGCATTCCTCTCTTCGTCGAGCTCCTCATACAAATCTTGAATCGATTGCTGCTGGCTGCTAACAGTCTCCCTCAACAGTTCCAACTCATTCTCAATCTGAACTTTAGCAATGGAAGAAGACAAGTCCAGTTCCAGCTCCGGTATGTAAAACGGTTTATCATTCTGGAACTCCTCGTATTTTCTCTTCACAGAACGAAGAAAAGTACCAGGAGAAGCATCGTTTAGAGAGCAACTGCATCCACAATCACAACATCTAACCACATCCCTAGGGGAAGAAGAAGATACAATCGCCAAATCCATAACTTTTTGCGACAGTATCCAAATCACAATCCAAGGCTAGGGCACATATACATTAGTAACAACGATCACCAAAACCTTTCTCTGTAGTCCAGATCCGTGAACACGAAAGCGAGCGCCAATCTAGCTCCTGTAAAAAGTCAATTTCCATCTAAAAACGATCAATACTACACAAAAAGGAAGCTTCTTTCATGGGCAGAGTAGGAAAAAAAAAAAGCAAAGAGAACAGAAGAGAAACATTGCAAAATCAAGAGCTTTACCTTATTCGTTGAACCCACCAAGAACAATGAAAATTAAAGCTAAAGGTCGGAGCTTTCCCAGGAAACAGAGCAATTGGGTAGCTAAAGATATTGTAACCTTCTCCTTCTATGATTGAATCTCTGGGAATTAAACAACAATTATTATTGCTTTTTCTGGTAAAACGAAAAGCAAAAGCAAAAAAGAGAAAAAAAGAAAAAAAAAATCGTTGTTTTTTTTTGGGAATCAGAGGGAAACACAGAAACAAATCGTGGAAACGAGACGAAAGAGATAGAGAGAGAATTAGTCGTCTTCTTCGTTTGTTTCCCTCTGGTTTATCTCGAAACCCTAAAAAAGCTTTTTGTTTTTTTTTTGTAATCTTTTCAATTTGAAATCGACTTTCAATGGAGTCTCTTTGTCTCGTCTCGTGCCCACAACAACGACGACGACGGCTTAAGGGTTATTTTTGGTAAAAACGAGTTTACTAGAGAAGGTACAATATTAACGGTGAAGATGTGTTTGTTTAGGAAGAGATTGACGGCTGAGATCTTAGTTGGATGAGGTGTCTTTTCTTTACCTGCGGGAAGTACAGGTCAGCTAATCTGGATGCCTCATCTATGAACCAATTACTAATTTTGTAATTTCATATAACGAATTTGTAATTATCAATATCGTTTCGATTAGTGTGATGATTTATCTTTTATAATCAGATAGAGTTGTTTTACATGTGGCATATGTGCTGTAACATTTGTATGACTAAAAATCCATGTCCTTGAAATTTTTTGAGGAAGATATTCAGTGTTGAAAAAAATTTATGGACAAAACAAAACGACTACTTAGGCAGTATTAACTCAAAACAAAAAGTAAAAATAAAAAATTATCTCATCTCAATGTACCTGGGAGATCGTCACGCGGACGTTGGAAAACAAGTAGAGAAGAAGTTGTTGACATTCTATAGGACTATGGTCATACCTTTTTGATTCATCATTCACAAATTCTAAAGAAGAACAAAAACCTAAACAATAAGTAATCATATAATCTGGATGCCTCATCTATGAACTAATTACTATATTTGTAATTTCATATAACGAATTTGTAATTATCTCATCATTTTGATTAGTGTGATGATCTATCTTTTATAATCAGATAGAGTTGTTTTACATGTGTGTTTGTTCTTTTCCTTGAATAATCCCAACCAAAAAAGATGTACCTCCATATTGAGATCTTTGTTATTATTATCATAAACATATTGAAAGCTTTGTTACGAGTATCTAACCTATTTTATGTTTTGGACATTAGATAGTACTTCTTGAAAATTTATGAACCTATGTTGTACTCAAAATGGAAGAAAATAGAGATCTATTAGAGAGTTATTTTTTTTTTACCTAGATGAGTTATTTCTTGCTTTGAATATCATCAATTTAGTCCCGAAATTTTCTAACAAATTTAGAGAAATATTTGCGTCTAGCTATTTTAAACAAAATCTTTTTGATATCAACTTATCAAGTCTTAATATTTGAAATATTTTAATTTGAATGTAGCAGTACTATTCTGACCTAGATATCTTGATCGATTGTTTTAAATCAATTAAAGTGATTGGTGAACAGAAAAATAATAAATCACATTGTAAACGATCCATTATATTCCTATATTTATTGGAATATTTTGTTTGGGAAGACTAATTCTATGGTTTATTTATTGGAATAAGAAACTTAATTTATTATTGTGGAATGATTGCGCGAGTGGAAGTAATGGGGCGTCGACATTGAAGCTTACCACGTCAACATAGCCTAACATCATGAAACTAATTTTTTAATTTGAATATAAACATGAGTAGCAGCAAGTCCCTTCTTTGTTTGATTAAACTAAAACAATACATATATGGATACGACAATGTTGCTATAAGAGCTAGTACTGGCCTTACAAACTAGATTAGTATAGTGGAAGAGATTCCGTTTAAATGGATAACAAGTTCATGTAGTTAGAATATTGGGGAATACCGAAGACTACTTGATACATATGTGTATGGTAGATTCAAGTGTATTTGAGTTTATTATGTCGAGATGGTGTATTAAGACAAATAAAAAGCCTATAATAGAGTTTGTATATACCTATAAGCCTTTAACATTTAAGACAAAAAAAAAACCTTGCATAAAGGAGAGCGTCTACGTATACGTAGTAAGGTGAACTTGGACGTACTTATTCTGGCAAAGAGTTGATAAGATAAAACTACCAAAGAATATACCGTTTAAGGAGAGCGTATACGTAGTAATTAGATAAGTTACTAAAGAATATACCATTAAAGGTCTGATACTACGAATAAAGTATTTAACGAAACCAAGAACATTATATTGTATGTCTTTTGTGCAACAAAGTATATATGAATATGATTCATCAATCACCAAGCAAGTTTGCTTGACATGGAATGCTAATTAAATAAACTCTTTTTGTTACCTTCGACAAGCTTTTTCTTTGACAAAAAAAAAACAAAACAAAAAGTTACCTAAAATAAGTAAGACAAATTGTTCATAAAGTCTCCAATGATACGAAGAACTTCTTCTGCAGCCTCAGAAGATGGATTGTTGGAGTAGAAACCATGCTCCTCGTTTTCGAATTCAATACAATCTACTTTTTTCCCTCCCATATTCTTTAGATTATATGCATACTCTTTGGCCCTATCTCTCAAAAGTTCTGAGCTGCCGACAATCACCAACATTGGCTCTATGTTAATTGATTCAAGTCCAGGACTCTTTGGTCCAAAAGGGTTAGCCATGGGATGATCTCTTGTTGCACGTTTTGGTAGTGACAATCTCCAAAACCTTCAAGAAGTTAAAAGTTTAGCCCCTTTTTTTTCTCTTTCATCTCATCACCTCATATTATAAATTATTGAAATTGACTATACCAGTATTTACTATACATATAGCTTTATGACAATGGCCATGAACAAGACGGGTCAATCATCTCATTGTTCAAACATAAAAAGAGAAACGATCAATTGGAAAGAAGACTTGAATGATTTGTGATCTCAATGATTCCACGTGCGTTGATAAACATGAATATATGCACATTCGAATATGCTAAATATTATTATAAAATGTGAGAGTGAGACATTAGTTGCATTCGGATAGTCACGACTCAGGAGAAACATACGCAAATTAAGCTGAGATCAATGCTAAAGGAAAACGAGGATAATGCATGACGCACTATCTCCTTAGCTTTCCAAATATATTAACCACTGTTATTGATATCTCATTATCTGTTTATTCTATCAACCACTAATCCACTTATTCATAAATGAAAAATGAGCTAAAACAATACGAATTTGTAACATATATGCTAAACTTACACATTTGGATATATAATAGGATCTATAACTACACGAACTCGCTATATAGTGATAATGGGTAATTGCTTCGTAAACTTGACTCTTTAAATTTTATTTTAGATTTACAATTTACAAATCCAATTACAGTTATAACTTCGTGTAGGTATATTTTTATAGAATTGGTGTAAATGTAACGGCTTATAGAGCCTTTAAAAATCGTTTTCAAAAGAAGTAAAACAAAAAAAGAGAGAAAATTCTGAATTAGTACAATCATTTTAAAATCGTCAAATGGTAGGGTTTCTAATTGGTTTGTCATGATTTTATCAAAGTATCTTTAAAATTTTTCTTATTCGATCACTTTCCATATAAGATACTTTCTTCCATCTACTGGATGTTACGCATTCGTGTACCCACTGTGATGGTAGACCATAATATTTTGAAAAGCCAGCCATTTATAATGTTGAATGACTTGAGAGTTGAGACTAATCAAATAGTGGAGTATTAGTAGATTAAGCACATTGACTAGTTTTTGTGACGTAATATTATAACAATCATGTGATGGAACTAAAATCATAAGTCTTAGACGATTTTATATCAATCAAAATTAACTATTAATTTTTACTTTGAATTTATCGAAAGAGATATTGATACATACAAAAATATGAAAACATATCACTATATATCATTTGTGTCTTGGTTAGTTGGTGAATGGTTCTAATCAAAATAAATGTATTTTTGGTAGGAAAAGTCGTTTTCTTTAGAAAGTTCGTGTTTTTGTGTGTCGTAGAAATGTTTGAACTTTGAACTAATTGCGAACTCGATTATAAAATTTATCAAAAACATTGAAAAATATCTTTCAGTTTAAGGAGACTGTTTTTTCATTCGACGTTTAGATTTTGGAGAAACTTATCTTCTATAAAAAAAATTGTGAAGTTTTGGAAAAAAGGACATGTAAATGCACATCTGTGTATCATGAAGAGGCACTGTGACTCTTATTACCTGTCTCTCTCATGCGACTCGGCAAATTCACTCCAACGTTTAAATTGGCATTACTCGCATAAAAAGATAAATATGAAAATTAAAGTAACCGAAAACGACATCTATATGGACTTTATACATTTAATATGTTTTAAAATAGTTAATAGTTAGGTTATATAAACTATGGAGTCATGCATCACTCACTAGTACTGTAATATATTTAATGATTATGCAAAAATTAAAAATTATTCGGTAGTACGTCTAAAATAAAATTAAAATATTAGAAAGTGTTGTGTTAGCTTACTTGTCAAGCAAATCCAAATTGAGCAACGCTTCAGAAGGACCATCCTCGGACTTAGTCCTCTCCTCCCCGCCAAAAAACGGCGCCAACAGAACGTAACCACGAACCCGAACCCGTGTCAACTCGATTGAACCGGATCCCAACCGGAAAGCGAGTTGATGAGCTATGTTCCCACCGGAGGAGTCACCCACAACAAAAACCCTGTCGAAGTCAACGCCAACTCCACCTTCAAACCAATGGTCTGCACCACCGGGAAGAGCCTGGTCCCGGAGCCACATGAGCGCCGCCTCCGCATCCTCAAAGGCAGCCGGGAGGCGGTGTTCGGGAGCTAACCTGTAGTCGGGTGCGACCACAAGGGCTTGGAGGGAAGATGCGAGGGTTAGACAGAAGTTGTGAAAGTGAGGCCAAGAACGTGAGCCGAAGCAGAAACCCCCACCGTGGAAGAAGACAACGACGGGGAGGGCGGTACGGTTGGTGGCGGAAACGGGTTTGTAGAGACGGAGGTGAATACTGTTTGGTTTGTGATAGATGAAGTCTTTGAAGAGAACGGTTTGGTGACTTGTGAATGGGATTTGTTGGGTGATATGGTCAATGCTCTTGGATCTTAAAACGGTACCGTCGCTTAGGAGTTGAAGCAAACCCATGCAGTCTTCTGCTACTTGTGGTTCTTCTCCTAGTGACCCCATTCTTCTACCCTTTTGGTTTTGGATATGTGTCTCTCCAGTGTCATCAGGTGATAAATATATAGAGAGGAGGGAAGTAAACAAAGGGTACTTTGGTCAGTCTGGATATAGATGAATTATGTCAAAATCTTTGAGGGAGCCCACGTTTTTTAATTGTTTTTGCGGCTGATTCGTCTCATCTGACTTGGTCATTCATTCCTATCGACCTTATTTGATGGGTTTGTCAACAATACTAAAAGATGCACTTAATTATGAGTCGGTGCTTGAAGATACATAACACGTCTCTCTCATCTTTCCTTTAGATTTTTACCACTTGCAAACTAGTAAAACGGATATGATTTGCTTGCATCAGCTGTTTTGTACTTCAATGTAACTTTGGGTTTTTTAACAAAACAAAAGAGAAACAGTATGAGACCAACAATACAACAGTGTTACACATACATGAAGAAACACAGAAGGCATTCTAGAAACATACATGGGGAGGAATTAACTTTCCCGGGTTCATGATATCGTTTGGGTCCAACGTTTTCTTGATTCTCTTCATCGTTTGTAGTGCTTCTATTCCCAGTTCCTTCTCCAGATACTAACATGACATAACCAAAAAACCCAGTTCAAATCACAAATGTACATTCATATATATGTAACACAAGACATGATATGAATAAAAGAAGCTGTACCTTCATTTTCCCTGTTCCAACACCGTGCTCTCCAGTACATGTTCCTGATAAGTTCAGAACCAACTGGCATCGTTAAAATCATGTTTTCTAAATCAGGGAACAAGCGTTTGACTCCTACCGATCTTCAATTTGCTTTTCCGTTTTGTTCAGAGAATATGTTAAAAAGCTTCACATCTATTACAGTCTTGCACTTTTGCAAACACACAAAGAATGGAAAAAGCATTTACCATCCATGGACAATGCACTGTGAACCATCAAGTGGTTCAGTCTTTCTGCTTCTTTCCGCTGCTCTTCATTGCTCGGATCAAACATAATACATGTGTGAAAGTTTCCATCCCCGGCATGAGCAATAACAGTACTGAAAGTAGAACAACAACAATCAGCATACACTTTTTAGGAAGTTAAGGCCTAGTATGTTGATGATGTTTAGCATAGGAATATAGGATACCACAACAACGGTGATGCATCAAGCTCTTTCTTGGATCTTGATATTAGTTCTGCAAGGTGAGATAAAGGGACACAGACATCCTGTAGAAGAAATAGTTACAGATGATTCCTTGTTCGACCTTATAAATAAAAATTAAATAACAAAAAGATTATGGCACAACATGATTTTGTGGTTCCTGATTGTAGCTGGGAAAGTTCATCTACAGACAAAGTATATCAAAGAAAAATAACAAACCGTAATCATTGCTTCATGCCCTGGCGCCATTGCATAGCAAGCCCACAGCGCCTCCTTTCTTATCTGCATAAAAAATAGGGCCAGAATAAGTAGATCCTTTGGTAACTCAAAGGACAGTGTTTAATAAGTGTAGAGTTCTATCTTGCCCATATCCTCATTCTCTACAATGAAAATCACTAGAAAATGGTTTTCATTTTATGCCAGAGAATTACCTTCCAGAGTTCTTTTTTTGCTTCAGGTTCTTCTGCAAACATAAAATCTGATCCATTGTGTTGCGAAGCAATCTGCTGAACAGTTTCCGTCTGCTCACGTGTATATGCCTCTAAAAGAGAGAGAGAGAGAGAAAAAAAAAAATGATGTATAAGAAGACAACGATTCTCTCTTTATGTGTCTACCGACAAGAGAGATGTATTAGAATCCTGTGATCGGATAAAATAGAAGATATAGGGGAGTGAATATGATTTCTTTAATATCTACAGATATTGTTTACTTGGAAAGTACAAAATATGATACAGCATTACCTGTTCCTATAAATTCGAACATCAAAGTTGGAGCTTCATTCAAGCTTTTCCCGTTTGCCATATTTATAGCCCTGATTTGAACCTCGTCAAGGAGCTCCACTCTTGACACCTGATGGGAATAAAGGTACGGCTGAGAAGATTCTCATAAAAATTATAAATCACATCATTCAGAAGCAGAGGTCTCACCTGTATTCCAGACATCATAGTGGCAATGGCCACATCTGCAGCATCCTTGACTGTAGGGAAATTGCACACTGCCACCTAAAATTATATCATAAATATTTAGGCCATCATATCATAAGGAATACTAAAAACCATTGCAAATTATGATTAAAAATGTTCTATCAGACAAGGCAGGATGATAGATATTTTACACTCTTGAATGTTAAAATGATGTACAATCCATACTAAAGCAGGAAGACTTTCAAAACAAAAGCAAAGGAAACAAGGGTCCACGCAACACATAGCATTCACTATACCTTGAAATGCTTCAGATTTTGTTTTGAGATTCATTTTACTCTGATTATTATGCTAGGAGTTAAAGAGTTGAGAGATAGAAAATAACCAAAGAGACAAATTAAGCCAATCAGGCTAATATGATTTCTTTGGCAAGAGATGAACTAAAAATGATTTTTTTTGGCAAAACAATTGAACTCAATTTTTACCTTCAAGATGAAACTAAATCACATAGCAAAGGAGCATAAATATCAAAGATAAATGAACAAAATCTACTATAAAAGAAGAAGTCAATATACCACTGAATGCTGTGGGATTTTCTGAAGCCGGAGAGTAACCTCAGTTATGACTCCCAAAGTCCCCTCACTCCCAATCATCAAGCGAGTCAAATCGTATCTGAGACACCAGTCCAACAAGTATCAAGCATTAACTCAAATGATTTGTAATCAAACAAACCGGAAGCATACATTTCAATTTTTACTTAATAGTTTATTATTTCTGAGAAAAAGAAATCTAAACAAAGAACAAGAAGTAGCTAAAGACTGAAGTCAAACCCTGCAGCACTCTTTCTGGCACGTGAAGCTGTCTTCACAACATCTCCATTAGGAAGAACCACCTGAGATGAGCATAGTATAAATAAAATAGAATTGTACAATGCGGCATACATGAGTGGAAGAATATACAAACCTTAAGGCTTATAACATTGTCACGCATAGTTCCATACCTACAAGCTAGTAGCAGATTTATAAATAGCCAACCGGATTAAAGCACCCCCACAATATTAAGAAAGATGGGCAAGCAAACAAGTGAATAGCAAAGTTGCAGAAGAACTACCTTACAGCTAAAGAGCCAGAGCAACGCGTAGCACACATGCCTCCTATGGAGGCACCAGGTCCTGCATCAGATATTTTTTTAACAAATTGCTGAACGGAACCCAGAAACATGAAAATGAAGTTCAAGGGTCAATTGCACACAATGCTAAAGATGTTGAATAATGCAGCAATATCACACATTAGAATAAGATCAGTTCATCTAAAAATCTGTTTCAAATATTAAAGCATATATATGAAAGCTATGATCTGAGAGATAAGGTACAATCTCAATGCTATCGAACCTGGATCAAGAGGAAAGAATAGACCGTATTCTTCCAAATATTCATTAAGCTCCAGCCAACCAATGCCGGGCTCAACAACAACGTCCATATCCTCCACATGTAATGCTTTCACCCTCTAAGGTTTGAAAGAAAAAAAGTGTGAGAAGAAGTCGCTTAATTTCAATAACATTTGTACGTGGACTGTAAGTGATGCACATTATTTCTGTATCCTGACTAAGGAAATTATTTAGGATTTTCAATATCTTATTTTCCTTTCCACATAGTGTTCTCATTTATCTTTTATTACAAATAAGGATGAGGTCTCGTTGTGAGACTCATCCAAGCTAGAGAGAGTGATTCATAGGTTGATCGGGTTAGGCTGAGGTTAGATATGCATTCCAAGGAACGAGTTACATCATTGAAATCGTCTTTCTATACAAATGTAGAGGGTTAATGGAATGATTTGTAGCATGACACCGGAAGGACATTGATGTCGAACACAAAACATTAGCACATACCTTCATTAGAGACATGTCAATGCATACACCTCCTTTTGGAGCCAGGGTATGACCCTCAATCGATGTTGCTCCACCATATGGTACAATAGGAACCTAATCAAATAGTAAATGTCGCCTGAATTAATGATATGTACCCCAAGCCACCAAAAACAAATCACGGTAATAAAAGTCCAAAATATCAAATCCACCAGGAAGCTATAACATATCCCAAGTAATATAGCATATTGGCCTAGACTAGAAGTGAAAAGACTGAGCGCAGTGAATCTTCTACACGTCAAAACTTACAAACCTTATATTCATTGCAGGATTTAAGAATCTTGGAAACTTCTTCTTCGGACCTTAAACAATATATAAAAAAATGATGATCCATGCATTTGTTGTTCTTACGACCAGAACCATTCTCAGCAACTGATATACTGATATTGATATAGATGGAAAAACCAACGCAACAATTGAGTAGTCTCACCTCGGGAAAACAACAACATCAGGAATGTTAACTGCCTTGTGAAAACTGTTCTGAGGCTTCCCATGAAAATACCTCTCGTCGTAGTCCGTTGTCAGGTTATCCTTAAACAGAAGAAAAGTTAAGCAACGAAATTCAGAAACAGTAAATTCTCCACAGAAGAAAAGTTCAGAACTTTCAAATACAACATAACCAAGGAACTGTTCAGAAAGAAGAAAAGAGTCATAAAGATCATATTCGGAGACACCTACCTCGAGGATTGTTTTCAATTGAGTAATAAGCTCCTTAGGGACTTCCTTGTACTCCCCTTTAACTACAGGTTCAGTGCTGCCTTTCCCACCAATAGTTACATCTCTGCATTGAATTGAAAACAAAGGATTAACTTCCTTGTACTTTTTGTTGACTTACAAAAGTATTGATTTTTAATAGAAAACGAACAAACCTAGAATCCAAAGCCGATGATGAATCGCTGATAGAAGGATGAGACTGATTCAGGAACGCGTAAGAAGAGGCGGAAGCAGCTATTGCCAATGGAAGAAGAGAGCTCGACCACCAAATTGGGAGTCTCCGGCGTCCCTTCTCCGGAGAAATCACGGTGACATCACCGGTTGACTTGGGCGTCGAGTGGAGCTGACGAGATTGCCGGAGAAAAGAGAAGAGTGTTTTAGAGCGAGACAACTTTGAAGAGAAAGCCATGGATTGTGGGATTCCACAGCCGGAAGAGAGAGAGTAGGAATGAAGAAGACGAAGGAAAAACTAATCAAACCATTAAACCGATGGTTAAATGTTAAAACCGGTGGTTAAATGTTAAACCGATGGTCCAATGTTAAACCGGGAAAAATCTAATTTTCCCGCCAAAAACAGATAGCAAAAAGAAGAGAGAGAGATCTCAGAAAGAGAGAAGCAGGAAGAGCTAAAGAGCTTGAGCAGAAGCTTAGGAGGATTCTGCAATCATCTTCAAAGTAGCTGTGATGCTTTCAATCACTCTCTCCAGCGTCGCCCTATTCCTCTTGGTCTCTCTTTCTCTCTTTTTCC
>NC_025692.1:24801693-24843861 GCF_000633955.1 Camelina sativa | reverse complement strand
TTTTCCCCCAATTTTTTTTTTTTTTTTTTGTTTCCTCTGATTTTTGTTATCTGAAAACCTAAAAAATCGATTTTTGACAGATTCGGCGTCATCGACGTTCATCAATAGCCTCAATCGGCGACTCTCCACAGCAGCTTCAGAGCTCAATTTCCTGGATTCGATGTCTTTTGGTACTGTCTCTTTTGAGGAGCTTCTGGGTCACTGTAGTCAGATCTACAAGAATAATCAAGAGGATCTTTTGCATCTCCAGGACCGTCTCACTGATTTTGGCTATCTTCCTGGTACTTTTTATTTCTTTTTTCCCATTTTTGATTTTTAGTTTGCTACTATGTTACTGTCTAATCGTTTCAGAATTTTTATGTTTTTTGGACTCTAGAAATTGAAATTGATGAAGAGTCTGAATTTGGAGCATTTGTTCATGGGGATTCAAAGCATGATGATGAGTTGGAAACTTATTCAATGCAACGTTCGATCAAAAAAGGATTAGACGAGGACGAATTGTATCCTCTTTTTTTTTTTTGGTAGATTAATGATGATAACCAGATAATAAGCAGGTTGAAGATTTTGGATTTTGTTATAGTTTGATGTTTGTTTCGTCCTCCTGATCATCACAAGGTTTGAAACAAACAATGTTTTGTGCTGGATTCTTTTTTCCTTAATGTTTTGCTAGTCTATATGATTCACTAAATTTGAAAAACCTTGGGCTTTCAGATGCTTGTCTTGCTACTTTAGCTTCGGAAGGTAAGGCACCAACATTTTTCTCCAGTGTGATTTTCTGTAATTGTTTAATATGTACTTGATTGTTTTACTCCTTTGACAATGTTCT
Organism: Camelina sativa; assembly: GCF_000633955.1. Lineage (NCBI taxonomy): Eukaryota > Viridiplantae > Streptophyta > Magnoliopsida > Brassicales > Brassicaceae > Camelina > Camelina sativa. The sequence goes on along the minus strand of NC_025692.1, from coordinate 24,843,035 downwards.
TAATGTTACTTACCTTTTCCAAAACTTTTCCAGGTCATGATAATGTCAAGGATCCTCAATCGTCTTTGAAAGAATCAGTGAAGTAAGTTTAATTAATGCCTTAGAAATAAATAAATCCTTATGTGTTTCCTTCTTAGTGGAACATCAGCAAGTTTTCTTATGATACAGGGGCAAAACATTTGACACAAGTTCTCTACCTCCTCCAAAGGCATCAGAGCTTTCCAATGGTTATTTCTAATCCTTTACAAATTGTCATATGATTGTCGGGGAATTTCATTAGTATATGATGTTAGACTTTGTTACATGCAGAAGATGAGTATGCGGCACTAGAGATTGATAGAACGTCAGGGCCTACATTAACACTGCTAAAAGAAGAATATCAAAGTCTTCCCTCTTTCATGAAGTCTCTAGCATCGTGGGAGGTGTTACCATAGTTCCAACTTTTTGTCTTTCTTTCAAGAATTAGAATTCAGACTCAAGTTTTAATAATATCTATGCCCAAAAAGATTGGACGTTTTGTTTGGTTATAGTGATTGAACAACTATAGGTTCCCTTAATGTTTCCTTCAATATGTTTAAAGCCTGCTGTTGTTTCCAGGATCTGGTCAGTGCCGTGGAGAAATTCAACTTGGTCCTCGATAGCAAGAAACAAACAAATGGGTCTTACTACTTCCGTGCAGATGAGATTCCGACTCTGGGACTTGGTAGGTTCATATCTCCTTACATTACATCTTGCTTGTAGCACCACTAAGTTGGTCATCTTACGTCAGTATTTTATTGAACCAGACCATAGATGTAAAAACTAGGATCTTCAATTAATATCTTGGGGTTCAGAAACAATAAATTCGTAGCTTAGACAATGATGATGGTTGTATTATTAAATCGCAGGCAATAAGGAGAAGGCGTACACGTTGCTGCTGACGCGGATGAAGAGACTTGTAGTTGAGACAATGGACGGTGTTGTATCTTATAGAGTTGCATAGAGCTGAGAGCAATCCAATTATACAGTGATGTTTTATAAGATCCTTGTGTTTTGCAAATCTTCACATCCTAACAGCTTTTTTATTGATTTGTGTATGATTTTGGTGTGTTAGAACGAATCCACAACAGAACCAATCCCAATCAGCTTATCCTCCTATAACTTATTTTATCTTATTACTCTGCTTTTGTCTTTCTGGCTGTTTCTCCTATTTTAACATTAGATTTGCAAAAAGTGGGACCCACCACCACGGGTCAGCTGTATGAAACACTGGGATGGATATGTTGCAGAGCTGTAAACCTAGCTCCAAATGATTTAGGCAAAGCAAAAACAATAATAATTGGAAAACTGCAAAAAGAATACAATCCCCAGTCAAAAAAATCTTCTTAAGCCCCCAATCTCTAGAATTACAAATGTTTCGGTATTCTATAAACTCTGAAAGCCAAACTGCGCTCCCGAATCCAAGCGACGGGCTTCCGTTTTTTTTGTTTCAAAGAAAAGTTGCATGTGCCAATGGTCTTCACACATTCCATATATTAACACAAAGTATTGAAGCACGAAAAAAATAGAAAACACATTATCAAATGCGCAACCCAAAACCCTATCAGACCAAATTCTCTACAACATCCTACGGTCATCCATCACACCCTCACACTCAGCTCTTTCCCTCTCCTTATTTTGATGCATTGGTCCAATCAATGCCTTGGTCCAACGTTGCTCCCACAATGTCTCGCTGACAATTGTGTCTTTCATTCTTTTGTTGGGGGCTAATTGTATATTTTCACCGGCTTCTCATATGCGTGTCGGTTCTACATGGACAAAACAAAAAAGAAAAAAGAAAATTTTAACAAAAGTAGGACTTTGGTTTAGGCAAATGTATCTAATAAGTAATAACTATAAGAAAGTTTTACCTGGTTTGCAGCATAAGCCCTCTTAGGAGTAGTGTCAGTGTGTTCCAACCCGAGGTACTGCTCAAAAGCACCATAGACATCTCTTCTCTGTTTTACCATTTTCAATCCGAAGACGGAAATGTTAGATCTTAGATATTAGCATGAGCTTTTCTAGAAAATTGGAGGAGAAAGTAAGAACCTGGAATCGATTATAAACAACATCTGTGTCCTGCAAGTACTCTGGACGCCCCATTGACATAAACGCAAACTTCCACTACATATGAATGAAGTATTAATAATTGTACCGTTTACCGTTTCCCCTAAACAGAGATTTAGCTTTGATCGATACTCAATGGTACATACCTTGGCAAAGTCCTCATCGGATACATGAAGCTTCTTTTGGATGCGGTTCTTGATTTCTTCAAGAGTTTCACCTTCATGGATTACCAGGAAGAAGGGTTCACCAAAGTTTTGCACTTGCTGAGGAACATAAAAAATTGATAAGACCCTTTGCCACACACTCCCCATAAGGGACTAAAACTCTTATAAAAGTTACATAACAAAAACTTGACAACTGATTTTCACCTGATTTTGTCCAGTCTCCTTAGCAAAGTGGTACACAAGAATTAAGCGATCATTAGGACCGATGTTCTTCTCTTCTTCTGGAATCTGAGAGTAAGGAGAACATAAGTCAACATCTCTGAAGGATGGATTAAAAACCAGGGACAACTTGCATAAGATATTAAAACAATCGGCTACGATATGTTCTTGACAACATATCAAACTGTTTCATGATCCCCAGACACACATACGATCCGCCTCAAGCATTCTGATCTAGTGTGCTAAGAATATAACACATCCATGGAATAAGACTATCACATCTCTTTCTTTTAATTTGACTTTGAAAACGAATTGCATTCTGAGATCACAGGGAAACAAATCTACTAGTATACTTAGAAAACATAACTAATGAACAGTGATACCATTAAGACTTAAAAAAATACCAAAGAACTGTGATGATGGAAGTAAGAGAAAAAGAAGGCGCAGCCTAGTAACATACCTCCTCAGCTCGTAAAGTCCAGTACTGGTCATTTATATTCTCAATTCTTTCAGTTGATGGGAAAATCTGCAAGGCATATAAACACATCGGATTAATGTTCATTATACTCTGGAGGGTTGCAAGACTTTCTTCAGGAGATACAATAGACAAGAAGCCATCATCTTTAGGTTCATAACAACATTGACGATAATGTAAAGATAAGAAGTCGTTCGTTACCTTGTAGATTTTGTGGTAAAACACCTCCAGCAATCTCAGTTCTGCATCCGGATGCGAAAGCTCCACCTGATTTAGGCATAGACCTTAGATTTACTTGCATAACATCAAATGAGTAACATTATTGAAAAACTTATTAAAATCTATAGCCCGGAAATCGAAATTTTCTCCGCAACAAATATGGAGGTCAGTAATAGATGCCCAATAATCTGGATGTGAATTTTGAGCCTTCAATATCAGTGGATTGTTAATTTAACGTGGTCCTCTCAGTGATATATAGACAATCCACAGATCAATAAGGACGATTGAATACTATTTACAAAACTAAACAAGCCATTTGACAGAGAAGTTGCAGCTAAATTGACCCACCTTTGTTTTAAGTTCATTAATAACATCTCCGACCGTGCTTTGTTTAGGTAGTCTGATATTGTGGATTACTACCTGTAGAGTGATGGTTAAAAGGCTTGAAAGTTGAATAAAATATTCAAATGAAGACTATGAATCACAAATGATAGTCTACACATACTTCTTCCTTCGTGGCATGATGGAAAGCAACTTTTAAGGTTTTAAGACCTTGCAATTCTGGAAGAGGAATGTCCAGAACTTCATAATACAAAATGTCCGACGTCTGACCAAAAAAAAAATCGAATAAGCAAAGATTTATTATACAGTAAGAAAAAAAAATAAAGGATAATGAACTTCGCGTCAATTACCTGATTGTAGTGAACTAACATATCTGACAAATGGTCTACTCCACGGTATTTGATAGGCTGAGGCTTGGGTTGCTGAGAATAGCAATTGTGAGATGTGAGCCTAAGTTTGGATGCATCGTCAAGAGCAAGTTTCTCAGCCACTCTTTCCACGACATCGTCATAAGTGTGCAGCTTCGACCTAAGGAAAAAATAATTATGAAATAAGTAAACAGCTTCTACCTAAAGAAAAATAATTATGAAATTTCACTGAAATCAACTTGAAACAAATTCGTTTATAGAGGTACTTACAACTCCAGAACAAACTCATCTTCTTTAGGTTTTTCCAGCGCACGAAACCGGACCAGCTACAAAATTACAAATCGAAAATAGTTAGTCGCCAACCGAAACATGCCAGCTAGAGACAATTTCACAGAACATCCTCAAATTTGCTATGAAAACACGATGCTCAGATTAAGGATTGCACAACATCAACAGACATTTTGCTCTGATGATAAAATATTTTGACAAGTAAAATTGAGACCACTCTACCAGTGCAGCCTTAATAATAAAAAACTTATTGCTACTTCATAAAGCTTATCATTAGAGAATTATTCTTAGTCTACCTCTACCAAGGTTTCATTAAGGAACAGTACTAAGTAAATTATACCTGTCTATTCTGGACATATTCAAGAAACGAAGGCACAGCTGGGTATCGGCATTCAATTTCCTTGTTAACTAGAGGTTTCTGGAAGCAAATGATATCTCCATCTTCGATCTGCTAGCAAGAAACACAAATGTCACCAAAGAGAAAAGAGACTGAAAGATTCGGTAGATACAAGTGAAACATTACTTGACACAATCTGAATGAAGTTTTCTTATCCAAGTGTTCGCACATAACACAAGGTTCAAACTTGATTTCCTGTAAATAAGCCCCAAAAACTGTTAAATAACATAAAAAATAACCATAAACATGATAAAAATGTTAAGAGGCACCAGCAGCTGCAAACCTCAAAAAGTTCTATTTCTTCATCAGGAGCAAAGCCAACCATTTCATTCAGCTTTCCAGTTATATCCATAGGCTTACTGGAACTTTTCACCATAAGCCTGCCAGCATAGCTGGTAGTACAAGAAAAATATTTGAAAAAATGTTAAAAAAGAAAACAAGGTATAGTGGATTAAAGAAAGGGACAAAAGAAGAGAAAACGGTTAGAACTCTTCTGATCACATAAAAAAGGGAAGAAGGATCTTGTTCTCGTAGAATAATTGTTACTTAAGTAGTGGTATACCACTTTATATATTAAGCCAAAGAGAATAAATAAGAGGGAAATAATATTACCTTAATACTGCCTTCTCGGGGTCATAAAGCTTAAAGAAAAGAAGAATATCTTCTTTTGATTTTTCAGGAGGAGGGATAGGACGTAAATCCTGCATTTTTAAAGAATTAGTTACAAAAAAGCTCATCTTCTCTGTAGATCAATTAGCTTCTGTTTTTCTTTCATTGATACAGGTCTCAACAATTGAACTTTGCAACCAGGAGTTCTTACCAGGTGCTCTACTTCCAGAAAAAGCTTCAGTTCTGCGGTGTTTGCCTTGTTAGATGCTTCTCTTATTTGTCCAACCTACAAAAACAATTTTTCAAAACGCATTAGTACGTGACATATATAAAATTATTAGTACAGGACTCTAACATAATTCCAACATTTCGAAAATAAAGTTACCGGTATAATAAACAAGGGAAATTCATTTCAAAACAGACAGATAAACTGTACTGGGAATTCTGATCTAAAGATATAACAGGTTCCAAAATACTTGGAACTGGGAAATCAGATGTAAATATAGAAAATCAAAAGGTAGTAGATGATCAGATTCTATAATAGCTATAGTATTAATTCAATATATACTCGTAGTCCAGAAGAAAGAGGCAAACTATGTGCATGAATAGCATTGAAAAGGATTAAAGTACCGGTTGTAATTCTTCCTGAGGCGTAAGGGGGCGATTGGGACGATATGTATGATTTTGTCGCTTTGCCCAAATCCAGAACCTTTGTAACTGAACAGGTATTCCAAATTCTTTGGCTACCTCCTCCTGTATTATCATAAAATTGAAGATCAACGATTGTTCAAGTTTATAGTACATAAAGAACTTTCTAGTTAGCAGCAATTTAAAAAATTTCCCTGAAATCCAGATCAATTGTTCTTCGTCTTTCAAGGCAAAATCGAGTTACCAGAATTACCGTTTTCACATACCCCATTTCATCAATAGTTGTAATTTCTTCCCGTTTTGGAAACGGGAAATATAAGATACCCAGGCAAGTACCTTAAATTGTTGAAATGGTGTCTGTTTCTGGATCCGGAAACTGCGAACTTTGTCATGATTCACAAGATCAAAATATATATCCTTCCCAATCTGTTCCTTAAGATCTTCATCTCTTGCAACCTATAATGTTAGATTATATTAGTAACGAGAAACTAGACTCTGAAACATTCCAAAGCATACTATCAGGCGTAAGTAAATAAGAAAAACAAACCTTGATTATCGTAAATAGGTGAGCTTGTGCCTTGTATCTTCTTTTATCTTCCTTTTCTTCTTGTTCTTTCTTCAGCCTCACCTGTCAAAATGTAATGACAGATCAGGTAAAACCAAGACGCAAATAAATTACTATGAAGATGCCACACAAAAAATTACCCTTAAATGTTCTGCTATGTCTTTCTCATCAACGTTGCAGATTATTTTATCTTTGTCACTGTCCCGGATGTATACAAGCATGTATGCATTTGAGTACTTTGTGAATTTGAAAGGAGGGTTATTGAAACCAGGATTAGTCTGTGGGAGCTGCAAAGACACCAAAGCAAATATGTCAGCAAAGAGCAATTGAGATTGGGGTGCAAATCATAGAAAATGGAGTAAGAAAATGCAACCTCTTCTTCACCACCATATTGCTCCTCCAATGCCCTTTTCAAATCTTCCTTGGTTACTCGTTCATCATCAAATTTATACCTGAAAAGTAGAAGTTTGAACTAGTTTATGAGAAATATTTCACAAACATGATTTGGGAGAACTGCACAAAAGTGTGACTTTGAGAATAACATCAGCATAAGATTGCTAAATTACTCTTCAAATTCAACTACTTAGTAGCTCCCAAAATATAAAACTTGTTTGAGTAAAAAAAACCACGGATGTCATTTCGACGATAGTATGATGCATACCACTGATCTGAGAGCGTAGGCCTTATAAAAGCGTAATAGTGCCCACCATGTACTCCTCCACTATGAACTAAGACACTGCAGACAAATAACAGCTAGCAGGTCAAACAGGAAAATACAACAGCAACCAAATAAAATGATAACATTTTTATATATCTTTCACTCCTAAAATAATAATCAACTGTGCATGTACAGGTGTAAATTTTAGCTACGTACAGCAGATTCCTTGAGAAGACCTAGCAGATAATCACACAAATACTAATTTGCAAGACGCCATACCACATAATAAACGGTGGCATTCTATAGAGAAAATAATCTGTGAATGCAACCTCCTGAGGAATCCACTACATCTGAATCGAAAGATCAAAAGAAAAATATATACCTGTGAAGAGTATAAAGGTTGCGGACACTCCTGTCAGCATCAGGGGATAGATACTTTCCATTTTCTCTATCAAGATCCAGTTCAAGAGGGAACTCATACCGATCATTTATCTATCAATAAAAGCTACATCAGCACTCACAAATCCAAGAATCACCAAACGCGAAAGTATAATTCATAGTCACAACCACAAGTTCACTTCGTAGGCGCATGTGAATTCAAATACTAACCTTCACCATGGTGTCCCTCATAAAGTCATATTCAAACCTCTTGAGCTGGAGTTGAAGAACCGGTGGAAAGTCAATGAAAAGAACACCTTTTTTTGCATCCTGAAACCAAAGACATCAAATTCCCCCAGAATAAGACTAGATAAGGGGACTGCATTTGTCATAGTAACAGCTTCGCCTGTGGTTATTTAAGTTGGCTTAGAGGACAATACTACTTAACAAAGTTTCACAATATCTCCTAGTTTAGGTTGCTCCGTAAAACTCTCTCATTATGAAATATCCACACTTTTTAGTATGCAGAATAGTAAAGGTGAGAAAAGAGTTGCTAGATACCCAAATAAGCCTGTTGTTAATCACTTACCCATACCCAAAATGAAAAAGAAAGAGTGAAGACAACCGACCTGTAAACCATGTCCTTCTGCATGATATTTGTTGTCTCCTTCAAGACGTTCAACCTCAACGTACTTGTCAAAAGAAGCATAAACATCCTTGCAGCCTTTAACATCTAGCTGAAGGTCTGCCATAAGATAAGAACATTATAACAAGGTTGATGTGATGGAAAAAGACAACAGAGTGCAATTGTATAAATAGAATAAGACAACAGACTGTAACTGTATAAATAGAATAAGACGAATAGTGATATTGTATATTACTATACCGTAAAATGATTCTTTCCGAGTAGATTTGAAATCTACATTTATGCACTCAATATAATTCATATGGTGGCCCTCAAATAGCTGTTGTATTGTTCCCTCCACAACAGTTCCCTATAGAAAAGGATTAAAAAAAGCTCAAAACAAGAAACACCAACTGAGAAGTAAATCACGGCCTAACAACAAAAGAAAAATTACCTTCATTTTGTCCTCAAGCTTTTCGCAGAGAACTCGATTGAGTTCTTGCACATCATGTTGCATGAAAGAATCATATGTATCCCAACCAAACGACTTTGTCAGCTCTTTTGTTGCAACACTAGTGTCATTATATTGGAGCTTGTAAAACAAACTTTGGAGAGCCAAAGGTATACTTGCTGTGGGTGCATCATTCTCAGTTGTCGGCATGTGGTATACAGCCTACAAGCAACATGCAAATTCAGTCGTCTGGTTTAGAATTCAGTGAGAACCGTAGAATTTCACAAACTGGAGGAAAAAAACAAAAGCGAATCTAACCTTTCTGAAGTAAGGTATGTGGTATAGTGTCTGTAAGAGAGAATTCATGTAACAAGTTGCACCTTGGTTCTTGAGCCCAACAAAACCAGTCTCTTTTTTAGAGTCATATGACCAGTAATCAAGAACCTTACGTACAGCGACTTCAGCTTCAACCAAAACAGTATCATTCACTAAATATCCTCTACTAGGATCATAGAGTTCACTAAGAGGCATGAATGATGTAAATCCCCAATCACTTTCTCTTGCATTGAACTGATGTTGCGTCTCTGCATAACAATAGGAACCATAATGTCAGTGAAAAACTTGTATCACCAAGGTCACTTACAGCTACAATATGATATACCAAGTTCGCCAGAAACAAGGAAGATATTTCAGTCTGATAAAATAATAAAAGGGTGCATAACAGGAATATGTTTGATTTTCACACTCCGCATTCAGGTAAAGCTAAAGACAGTAATAAAAAAATTGCATTCCAATAAGTTCAAGCGATCCCCTTCTTCCAGCCCAACATTTCAACGTATGCAAAACATTATTTTCCTGTGCATAGTATATGCGCATGCATGCACGCAAAATCCAGCGTTTATATGAACATCATTAATAAATTACAAGTACCTTTTCTAATGGTATATCTGGTGTGGATTTGATTCACTACAGCCAAACTGAACTGAGCATATCTGCTCCAACCGTAGGGCAAACTCGCAGCATCAGAAACATCCAAGTACATGGACAAATGGTCGACATTGTTCCCTTTTGGGAAAATTAATATGCGCCTGCACAAGCAAATCCAAAATGGTGTCAACAAATCAAAATGCAATTTAATAAAACAATTGCAACAAGGAAGTACACTAAAGGTAGGTACACCGTATTACCATTTGTAACCTCCAACGACAAATACTTCAGAGTAATGCTTCCTTGTGTTTTGCCTAGAGAAATTTGGGACAGTCCACGTGAATTTCAGACTAGGAGGATCCTCAACTGGCTGGTTCTCCACAGTACTCACAGCAGTCTCAGGTTGGGTAACTACAAATACATCAACTGTTGATTAAAAAACATAAACAGCAGGAATATTTGACAAAACCCTAAGTACAGTAAACCATCAATCCAACCCTCGAACACTGCAGCCTAATATCCAAAAGCTCTATCTCATCGATTCCATCCCACCCAAAGCATAAAGATACGAGAAACTGAAGCAGCGGAACAAATTGAATCAAACCACGAAAATCTTACCTTCCATAGGCTGAGCAGGACCGTCGACCAAATCTGAATTCGGCACAAGCATCTCCTCATCTTCTGGCTGCTGCGAAAACATTAAAAACAAACATAATCAGAAAGTAAGAACATATACCCAAAAAAAAACCCTAATCTCGGCCTACGGTGATCAAAACGAACAAAATACAAACCACAATCACTAAGACTAACACACCAAAAAAAAACAAACAAAAATCGCAGCATCTGCAAGAAGATTCAACCGCTTCAAATTCAAATCAAAGCCAAACAAAAAACACCGAAGCGATCAGCTATAGAAACAATCAGAAGCAGATTCAAGCGCGGATACACAACGAGCGACGAAGGGGGGAAACAACGAATTAACAAGAGACACAGAGAATGAAGAATCGGAGATTACATCAACGGGAGGCGGAGTCATCATAGTCATTGGCCGGAGAAGGGTTAGACGGTGGGATCGAGAAACGCAAAAAAGAGAGAGACCGACGATACAGAGAAAAATCAAAGACAAGGCAAAGTGACTATAAGGAGAAAAATACAATCGCTCATTCTTTTACTCCTTCTCCGCTTCGATATAATGATTTATTCTGATATTTTCGATAATGTAAAGGGTTATTAATGTAATTTTACTCCAGACCGTCTCAGATTTATAATTTTTCCGAGGTTGGGTCTATCAAACGAGACAGACCAATGAGAAAGCGACACGTAAAAGCCTTACGATGCTACTGTCATACAAAAACTCCTAAGACGTGGCTGCTTGGAAAGATTATGTTACTTATGTATATCCCACCTGACCTCGTGGGACTTCTTTGCTCTTGTGTTTTTCTTAAGTTTCGTACTAATATTATTGTTTTGATTATTTTTTTTTTACTTTTCTGCCAATTTACTTTTTTTCCATAAAACCAAATAAATTAACCGAGATATATTATGTTTTTATTTTATAAAGATAAATACGTGTTGCTATGAACAAAAAAAATACAAAAAAGAAAAACAAGACTTTTTTTTGACGAAGAAAAAGACATTTTTTTAAACTTGGACCTTGACAGAACTGGGCTTTTAAGAAAGCCGCATGTTTGTTGTTCATGTGTTTCTTAAATTCTTTTGTTAGGCACTGAAAAATGGCATTTTATCTAAGTAATTATATTTTGTCAGTCAACAAAAAAAAAATTATATTTTGTCCAAAAAAAAAATCTAAGTAATTATATAATGGTAATTTATTATTTTATTTTTTGGAATGAATGTAAAAATTTATTCAACTAAAAAACCTTGTTATAATGCATCCTTAAATCAAATGTAATTGAACCTTTAAATGAACTTTAGAAAGAAAACAAAGTACAAGAATTCTCCAATCACGCGATTAGGAATTTATGTGTCAGCAATTAGATTACGAAATAATGAATCAAGAAGATGATCATTCAGCCTTTCTTAAGATGAACAACTTTTGCTCCAAACATTGTCAAGATTACTTATTGATACTAAAGCTCTTTTGTTAGGTTAGGAAAAACCACGATCTTGATGAAAATGGTTATTGTGATTTCAGATTTGACTGTTCATCTTAGATTTAAGACCGGTGAGTGGTGACTAGTGAGTTTTTTTGAGTTTTTTTTTTAGATTTAGCTATATTCTTTATCTACATAATATGTAAAAAACCTCAATATATCAATTGTAGTAAACTAAAATTTGAGAACTTGAATGAAGTTGCTTATTATGAATATATGATTACTTGTTTAATAACTCTCTTATAACCAAATGTAAATCTCTATCATCATCAAGCTTGAAAGTAATTAAGATTAGGTGTCAAAAGATGATAAGGACGACACAAGTGGTGATTACGCAAGTGATGAGTACACAATTGCTAGCTTGTATGACATCTATGAAGATGGTTTTCTTGTTCACCCTGAAGTTGATGATGACGACGACTTCCTTGCATTGCGTACGGCCATGTTTGGTTGGAAGAATGCATATGGGCTTAACCATAAGGTAATGTTTTGGTGTCACCACTCTACTTTTAACATTGCTTACTCGACCATTCCTTAGATTTTGGTTCTAATTCTTAAGCCAATGACTATGTGGGGTTTATTCCTTACTCGGGTCTCATGGCTTTGGTCTGTATATACTTCGGCTTTGGATGACATTGTTTGAATTCTGTTGCATCCGTCACCATGCTCTACATAAACAAAAGCACTCTTCTCTTTGGTTCTTCTTAAGCCATTATGCCTACTTTGTTGGATTTCATCTCATTGTCTTTATTTTCAGGCTAATCAATGTCGGGCAAAAGCTTGATGATGACAGAACGTCCAAATGTTTCAACATAGATGGTGTCTATGTTCTGCATTTGGTTCTTGCTCGTAGGGGTGTGCTTCTCTTCTCTGATCTGAGTAAATAAGATTTCTGCTAAATTCTTTTTCTATTTTCTTCCTAATGTGGAAAATCATAGACACATGAAAATGGATATGAAAATTATTGGAATGTTATGTTAGGATGCTTTCTCTTCTCTGCTTTTGTTTACTAAGCCTTTATTAAGATGAACAACTTTTCCTCAAAAAACTGTCAATATTACTTATTGACATCAATGCTCTTTTGTTAGGATAGGGAAACCCACAATCTTGATCAAAAATGGTTAATGTGATTTCAGATTTGACAGTTCATTCGAGATTTAAGACCGGTGAGTAGTGGGTGGTGAGTGGTGACTAGTGAATTTTTTTTTTTGAATTTTTTAGCGCTATATTCTTTATCTACATAATGGTTATGAATGAAAATAGATTTTTCATTTATTTTAGTTTTTACATTTTGGTTTTTGGATTTTGGATTTTGGTTTTTGAATTTTTGGTTTTTGGTTTTTGCTGTATATTTAAAAATTAATAAATTAAAATGTCAAAAATAAAACATTATGTTGAAAATAGAAGTTTTCCACAAAAACCTCAAATTAAAGTTTTTAGTTTCTCTTAGAAATTTGGAAAAACTACTTAAAAAACTAGTTTTCCTAACTTTTGAAATCCAATTTTTAAAAATCTTGAATGGTAGAAAAATAGATTTAAAAAAAAATCAAAAACCAAAATCCACTTAAAAACTAGTAATCATTCAAGGCTAATATGTAGAAAAAAAACTCAGTATATCAATTGTAGTAAGCTAAAATTTGAGAACTTGAATGAAGTTGCTTATTATAAATATATGATTACTTGTTTAATAACACTCTTATAATCAAACTAACTCTCCATCATCATCAAAACTTGGAAGTAATTAAGATTAGGTTCAAATTACGTCATCATAAATCGACTTGATTTATCCAGATTATCTGCTTTTTTGTCTCATTTGTGAGATGACCGCCGAACTATATTTATTATTACAAAAATTCTAAGCAGGGAATTTATCAATCCCAATGGACGAAAAAATGTTAAGACTAACCGGATATATACAACGACGTGGACAAGTCACCTCTCATTGCGTCCCTTTTACTTTCATCTTCACATGACCAAACTTTGAATTTTAATACCATCTTGCATAAAAATTTGGGATATTCAAGCGTTTCACTTTTGTCAAATTCAGTGAAGCTTGTATTGGATCATACACTTGTTGAGCTAAGGTTACACTTGGTGTTAGTGAGGACTATTATAATGTTGTAATATTGTTCTTTTTAAAATATAGAATTGAGTTTCTACCAAAAAAAAATAATAATAAAAATACTTAGCTTTTGAACTTTGAAGTTCATTTTACAACTTTGTATAGTTTAGAAATTTTAAACACATAATTGATGTATAGAATAACAAAGTAATTAAGTAGTGCAGTTCGGGTAGGTAGAAACTTTATTATATATACTATTTTCGGAGACTCCAAACGAGTTCACAATTTCTTATAAGATTAATGTAGATCATATAAAATCATAGAGATATACATTATTCATCTCAGTAAAGTAAAATAGGAAGCAATAGATACCCGATACCTAATAATACTCAATGTGAGGTTATGACTTGATAGCTAACTCATCACTTAATCATGATTAGTATCGGTTCGGGTATGAAATTTTCCGGTTTATCGAATCATCTAAAGATAACTCAAAAAAGGTTACATATGCCAACTTTTCCACAAAGAGAGAGAAAATAACATAACAAATAATTAACAAACAAAGAAAACGAAAGGTGAACAAAACCGCACTAAGGCTATAAGCTGCGTAAGTACAAAGTGAGAGAAAGAAAGACCAAAAGAAAGAGAGAGAGAGAGATAGAGAGATAGAATGCAGAGATTAGCACCATTGATGGAAGAACCAACGGATGAGCAAGAAGAAGAAGAAGAAAGAGGAAGAAGATCAACTAGATCCAAATCATGGAAGAAATGGATAAAAACACATTTGCAGATCATCGTCTTCCCCAAAAAACCAGATATGAAGCTTCTTCTCAGTGTTATGGGTTGTCCTCTCTTCCCTGTCCCTCCTCTCTCCAAAATCTCTCTCCACCAGGTATTTTTATACGCCTTACCTTGCATAAACAACTCCATACGTATATGAAATTCATCTATTTCGTCGACTTTGTATATAACAAAAGAATACTATACTATAACTTTGGTGGGTGCATTAAATTGGATTAGTTTACTGATCCTTTTTTTGTATAGTGCTATCATTTTTTTCATTTCGCATTCGAAATATTTTCGCATATTATTTTTGTCGTCATCTTTGGTATTAATTTAGATCAAACGTTTTCGGACATGCTTTTAATGGTGAGTACTATTAATCTGACATTTAAGTTTTTATCCATCACCTGACGACAGTTGACACCTCCTTATAAATGGTTTGTTGGTATACTATTTTTCTCAGTGGAAACCTTTATGAAAAACATAACATATGCAAACCTTTTTATATTATTAGATAAGGAAATTTGCGGGTATTTGTTGATAATTCAGAAAATATATATCTTCACATATCTTTTGATTTTCAGAAGAAAATACACTATTTACAAGATTTTATCGGGTTTAAATTAGTATTCTAATTTTTTTATTAGTATAGTTCCCTCTTTTCAAAACTCCTGTTTAGTCAAGTACTAGAAGAATATATATTGCTAGGTGGAAAAGCTAGCTATGTTATCTATCTATTTATAGAGTACTCTACTAATTTATTTTCAAAAGAGATATCATGGTAGATGTGTGTTTTGCCGAAATCTGTGGACAATAACAGGTCAGTGTCACACAACAAGATTCAACTACTTTGGTATAACAATATAAGCGACCCAATTACATATACATATATTGCAAAATAATAAAACAGTAAACCAAAAAAAAAAAAAGGAGAAAGAATAAGCATATATAATCAATGCAAGAGTCAATCACGAGATCCATAAATAATTCAAGGAGACCTTCCCCCCTTTATAATGAGCGTCTGGTCTTCAGATCTGAATTATATTTTTGTTTCTTATTTTATTTTGTTTTCAGTAGAGAAAAACATGGTTTGTACTAGAAAGGGGGAAAAAAAACTTAAATTAAATTGATATTGTGATGTACAAGCTTCAGAAACCCGAATCATAGCTTATCTGTTTATATCCAAAAGCTTACTGTTTAAAGAAACAAAATTGCATGCATGTTTCCGTAGTTTTAATATGATTTACAATATGATCTTTAACATATTAATAACGAAGATAAAAGGCTCAGGTTCATACTTATATGTGCATATAAATCATACGAATTCCATTTTCTTATGTTCATTAAATTAGGTATCATCATCGGCACAATACATAATACAACAGTTTGCAGCAGCAACCGGATGCAAGAAACTCGCAGGAGAAATTAAAAACACTTTTGTGACCGGAAAAATTACAATGAGTATGGTGAATGACATTAATAGCTCACCCACCGTTGGTAATGCCTCGTCTGTGTCTCACAAGGGATGCTTCGTCATGTGGCAAATGCTACCTGAAAAATGGCTCATCGAGTTGGTTGGTGGCGGGCATAAGGTAGCAGCCGGTAGTGATGGAGAAATAACTTGGCGTTATACACCATGGCTCGGCGATCATGCTGCTAAAGGCGCCATACGTCCTTTGCGTCGTGCTCTACAAGTAAGTACATGCCATCAATTTTGATTTGTTTAAAAAGGAGATTTTTTTTTTTTTTTTTTGGGATAAATAGACCATTTAATCAAATAATCCCCAAAACAAATTAAAAAAAAATCATAATCTATAAAAATATTGACAAAAAACTTGTAAATTGGAAGGGTAGAGTTCCAAGATTTAAAGTATAGCAAATGCATCTAGGTTCTAGCTAGTGAAAGCTGAAGAAACATGTAATTTTATATTGATTAATTTACTATATAGGCAAAAGGAGAAGGTGTTGAATCTGACATTCCACTTTGGGAGATGCTTTTTTGAGCTTTCTCATGAGATTTTTCTTTTTGCCTTGCCTTAGTCACGTGCTACTAATTGACTTTATCATGCGCTTGAAAAAATGGATTTAAAGGTTGGATGGAGATTCAAAAGTTGATACGTACGTAGTTCTCTTTTTAAATAAGAAAAGTTGATCCCAACTTTATACAATTATTAGATTCTTGGAATAAAAACATTAGTATATGTTACTCAGACTTAATGTGGTTCATTCATCGTCACTAGTTAGCAATAATTGTTTGTAATTTTGTATCGTTGTTAAAACTACACCTCTCTTATCGGTCTTCAGTTAAAAATATGTGTTAACACTAAACAAGTTTTATGTTTGCTCTTATACATGTATATTGTCATCCATGTGGGGTAATTTTCTATTTTGTTATTTGGTGGTGGTCCAGATCGTTTTTGTCTGAAAGGGTAGCATGATTACAAATCTAAAATCTATATCCGAGTTTAAAAGTAATAATCAAACTAATATTATATGAATATTTTCTAGTACAGTATTACCTAAATCACAAATTTTAGTAAATGGGGATATAATTACAAACTAAAATCTACATTATTCGTGAGATTAGTTAATGATATGTTGTATAAATTTCTGATAATTGTCAAAATTACTAAAAACAGACCTGCTAATGGAATGAAACCAATACTTTTAAGGTTTCTAATGTACGGTTCAAATGTGGATTGTGAGGATCAATGGACTTCTGTGTAATGGAATTGCTAGTTATTATTATTGATCATATTTAGTTATTATTGATCCGTATAGAGATGCTAGGGATACATGTACTTAATTCTATTAATGGGAGATTGACGTATAGATACGTGAAACACACAATCAGGGGTTGGATCCGCTAACAATATCATCAGTTTTCTCATCGGCACAATTCGTTGGAGAGAAAGAAATCAATGGGAAAGATTGTTTCATCCTCAAGTTATCAACAGACCAAATTGATTTATCAAGACGTAGTGACTCTACCGCTGAGATGATCAAACACGTCGCATTCGGTTACTTCAGCCAGAAAAGTGGCCTCTTAATTTGCCTCGAAGACTCTTCTCTAACCAGGTACGTAACAATTAATCTAATTCTGGTTTGGTATAGGGTTTTGCTAACCGAAATCAAAATCACTTTTAGAACAATTATTTATGTTATTGATACGCAGGATTCAGATACCAGGAACTATGCCAACATATTGGGAGACCTCGATGTCGTCGTGGATGGAAGATTACCGAGCAATCGAAGGTAGCGAAGTAGTAATCGCGCATTCAGGTAGAACAGATGTGTTAATCTCAAGATTTGGAGAGACACTCAAAGGAGGAATCTCTGTGACTAGAATGGAAGAGAGATGGACTATAGACGATGTTGCATTCGACGTGCCTGGTCTCTCTGTTGATTGTTTTATTCCTCCTAAAGAGATGAAGATGGATTTTCACCACCACCAACAACAACAAGACGGTTCTAAACATTTACCAACTTTTTAGATAATGATGATGAGATAATAATATCCAAACTTCCCTGAAGTTAAATTAGAAAAAGTGAAAAAGGGTGTTTTTGTTTCAATTTTAAAGTTGTGGGGCTATTTTCAAACTACTATACTATATATATATATCCTTTGTATGTTTCCTTCTTCGTTGTGAAAGCAAAAAAAAAAAAACAAAAATGTCGCGATTAGCTTTAACTCGTTATAGCCGTTGTTGTCTCTCGCGCCTTCTTAAGCCATTGACGCCTCCGTTGTTCTATTCCTCTGCTGCGTCGAATCGAGATGACGGATGTCAGACCGGGCCGCCACCGATCAGAGTCGGACTCACTGAGCCAGCGGGTCGTGCTGTTTTCGCAACGCGTAGAATCAGTGCTGGAGATCTCATACACACGGCGAAGCCCGTCGTAGCTTGTCCTTCTCTTGTTTCCCTCGACTCTGTTTGTTATCTTTGCCTTAAGAAACTCATGGGTTCTGAGAAAGTTCAAGATCGTGGAGTCTCGTATTGTAGTCAAGAGTGCCAAGAGAACTCAAAGGTTATGTTTTTTTCTTCTTTCTTTACTGTCTTTAATATAATCCTGTGCTGTACGATTCGCTTTTATGTCAATGGATTGCTTTCCCAATTCGGTTTGTGGTGTTTAAAGTTAATGCTTACAAGGTGTATGACGAAATGCTTCAATGAGATAAACACATCACTTTCTTTTAGAGATGAATCATAATCCTCATACGTATACTTTTGAGTTCATGGGTTGTTTATTTTTGATGATTTTTACAGGGTTTTGTTGATGTTGAAACCAGAGCAGATTGGTCAAGCTTTGTTGATTGTTGTAGGTATGTATGATACTCAACCGTGTTTACTGGTTTCTTTGTTAAGCGAGTCTTATACAGTCAAGTACTCTCTTGTTACTATAGTAGACTAGTAGTTCTAATGGAATAAGGAAAAATAAGGAAGTTATAGCTTCAGGTATCTGTTAGTTTGTCTTGCTTATGTGGATGGCTATAATATGGCTCCTTGAATCTTTCCTCTGGTAATTCTCTGTTGGGACTGATAATGACTAAAATCTATAATCTTTGTGAAGGACGCACAACTTCAAGTACCCGCTTATGGTCAAGAGGTTGTCTTGTATGATAATATCAGGTGCTCTGCCTGCTGACTGTCTTGACATACTTCAGCCAGCTGCTTTATCTTCTGCGATGATTTCAAAGGTGAGTTATTGAGGATGACAAATAATACACTAATAAATTAGTAATAGATTTTGAAACTCTCGAGTCAAAATACACGGGCTGATCACAAACATGGAAAATTATGTAGACTTTGTATTACATCCCCTGAGTTTCTTGTATTGTTCATGCATTGCACTGTGTGTAGCTGACCTTGTCGCTGTAGTATTCATTACAGCCATGAATCAGTAATAAGAATTTCATGACGAATTCTATGGCTCTCCACAGAGTGGTTTGTTGCTGTATAGTCACTTGCTTGTTATTGTTTCAGATAGAAGACGGTTATGGTTTGTTATGGAATGCCTTCAGGAAGGCAGATTTTAAGGATGAAGATGTTGCTTGTATCCTTGGAGCTATATTTTTACATCAAATCCATTCTATCTCCAGCGTTCATGTTTTTCTCTATTTGCTATTTACAGTCCTTAACATCTGGAAGTTTTAACAAAACAGTGGTATACGGCTATACTCGCCCGGATTCGCATCAATGCATTTCGTATTGATCTGGTTGGAGGCTCATGTGGCGAAGACCTTCTTTCACTGGCTGCAGCTTCTGTTGAATGTGAAGGTGCAGTTGGCCATGCCGTTTATATGCTACCGTCCTTCTACAATCATGACTGTGGTAATAATATTCACTTGTTCTGTTCTTTTTTATGCCGGTCTTTTTTTAAAGAGATGCTTTAACGTACCAACATCATAAGCAAAAGAGTCTTACAATCTTTCCCTGTTAGGAAATTTACAATCTTTTTGAAGAAACTGTAATGTAAAAGAAAAGAGTAGAAGTAGAAGATAAGAATAGAAGTTTGTATAGAAGAAGAGTTATACTGTTAGGGTAAAGAACATGATGGAATCAAGTTTTACTGAGAAACAAGCAAAGTAACAGTAACAGAATTTTGAAGAAAACCCAAAAGAAGTATATATTCGACAACTGTCTCTATCTAATTGTTGGAAGTTAATAATACCACTGTCTCACACGAGTTAATCAGGAATTTAAATCTACTCTTTACTACTTGGTCCAATGTTTTTCTTTGTTTGGTTTTCTCTGGATAATATCGTCTGAGATAGTTCAAATCCTTGTGAGTCTTTGCCTGAATTTTTCTGGAAACTGTTGTCATATACTCGTATCTATTATGCGGCTACAACATGTATTAGACCCCAAACAAATGTTCACCTAGTTTGTGGAGAAGAAAGTGATGAGTAGTTTGTATGTGCACAGATCCCAACGCGCACATAATATGGTTGCGGAATGCAGATGCAAGGTTAAGCACTCTACGCGATGTTGAAGAAGGTTTGGTGTTTCATACTTAAAAACAGAGTTTTCTATAAAGCATAAATCTCTGTTTTTATGTACATGTTTCACTTCAATGGTAACAATAATGCATATTTTTAGGTGAAGAGCTTCGGATATGTTATATAGATGCAAGCATGAGATATGAGGCGCGACAAACAATACTCTCTCAAGGGTTTGGCTTCCTTTGCAACTGCTTACGCTGCCAGTCCGGTGACTGATTAACTCTTCCCCATCTTCACTTTTCATATATTTTATGTAATATAAGTGAGAAGACGATAAATAAAAAAATGTGACGAAAGTAATTTTAAATATAAAAACAAACTCTCAATGGTTTCCTGGAATTTTATGGTACATTAGAGTAGCTTAAGCTGTTTATTCTTTGGTTGAGGCAACCGGAGGCGATCTCAACCGGAGGCGACTCGGTCGTGTGAGCAACTAACTAATACTCTGGTTCACGACCAATGTTCTTTCCTCATGGTCGACCACGTTCACCCAATTGATAATAAAATAGGAAAACGAAGAGACACATTACTCTTTCTGTAAGTCACTTTTAATCAACATCATCCCATAACAGTACATTAGCAAGAAACGTCATTCATTCTTTGCACGAGACAACAAATATGAGAAACTAACAAATCTATCGTCAATGTTGCACTTTGTCATGAAAAGCAACATTAATGAAACTTTTTTTTAACCAGATCGTACTTGATAGTAGACGAAAAGCAAAATCCAACCTAAAAAGAAGAATCGTGCAGGTGAGGAAACAAAGATGTGACATAACACATTTTACCATCTAACTACATTAATTTGAGGGATCCACCTGAAAAGTTGTACTATATGTTAATTCATGGTTCTTTTATTTTACCTTTTCGTTATGTGGATAGTACTAACTACTCAAAATAAAAATATTGTAGAAAGGATTTGATTTGATTAGATGATGCAACATAAATAACTCATGGTTGTTCTAAAATGATCATAAGAAAAAATGTACTTGTATCACGAGGGAGATTTAAGCTATAGCCTCACAGTCACAGGCCATCAAATTCTTACAAGCTGTCACTATTTAAAACATAAACAGGAACCTTAAAGATACATCTATACACGACTATCTTCTTGACATCAAACAAATGTACTATATAAAAACATCAAACATTGACATGACATATCAATGATGGTAGCTCGACGGGTAGAAATCATCAAGGAAAAATAAATAGGTGTAAGTATATAATTTCAATGATAGTAATTGCTAGCTACGGATCTTGGCAAGTGTGCATCCTAGTATAATGAGGGATGTTCGAATCGTTATCTAATGTCTACATGTGTTCGTCATCAAATGTAGTTTACTTCAACTCTTCAAGTTTTGTCAGGCTAATCTCTATCTACATATCTTTAGCAACTCTTCAAGTTTTATAAAGACTATATCTTTAGCAAAATTAGAAAGAATGTAGCTAAAACCGAATAAATACGTGCTACATACCAAAAACAAAATGTGTGTGAATACGTCTATTATAGGTTAACTATTCAATGCCCATCGGGAATTAAATGTAAGAAACATAGTGGAGACCGTACTTTCCAGTTGCTAATTTTAACACTAAAGTTGAATGAAAAATCTAAACATAGAAATACAAAGTATTATTCCTTTACTTCCCACTCAACAATTTTTCTCTTTTCTCTGTTCTTAGCCTCCAAAGTCACCACCACCGTTATATTAGAATGAAGACTCATGATTTCATGAATGTCAACTCTTTCTCTCCGAAGGAAAGACCGATTCGCCTCTTTGGCTTCGAGTTTGGAGCTTCTCATGAAGAATCTGATGAGTCCAAAGACAATTTCAACGAAAAAAGTACTGAAAGCATCAAAGGAAATAACAAAGAAAAAAGAAGATTCAAGTGCCACTATTGTTTTCGGCACTTTCCTACTTCACAAGCCCTAGGTGGCCATCAAAACGCTCACAAGAGAGAACGTCAACAAATCAAACGCTTCAATCTCCATTCAAACGCAGCAGCTATATTCCACCGCCACCAAGACCACGTTGCTGCTTCTACGTTCTTCGAGGATCGCTTTGGTGTTGAAGCTTCTCAAATCAACGACGCCAGCAGATTAGGGTTTTGGCGTAGGTATAACTCATCAGCGAGATTTAATCGCGACGGTCCATCTTACAATAGATATATGCCTTTGTTCATCGGCGATAACCAGACTAGGCCGACGACGTATGTTGGTGGTAGCAGCAGGCGTAGTCTGTTTTACGAGTCCAAGGCGAATGTACCAGACCACGTGAGTTTGGATCTACGGCTCTAATTCCTTTTCTTCAATATCTCTAGCTTTTTTTCCTTTTTTCTAATAGCTTTTTTTTAATTACGTATGGTAGAAGTAATCCTATAGATATCATCAATGTAATAACAGATAAACTAGTTCATGCAGATGAAAAACTCTTTTACTGAAGCAATTAAGCTTAATAAAGATGATTGGTTAAGAAAGTTGGTTTGTCAGTAATAATTTGTTTTTGTCACATGTAAACATATTCAGTTACACACTTATAAACCATAGTAATTATTCAGTTAATATAACCGGACACGTTTCACTACTCAAATATGTAACTTTATCTTTTCTTTTCGATTCACTTGGAAAACATCAAACTTTATCTAAAAGAAGTAAATTTATTAATTGATTAGTGTGGTGATTAGAAGCGAAACATTCGTCAATCACGTCTAATGGCGATTAAGTGTAAACGACCGATTTGGTATTTAGCAACCATAGAAAAAAAGTTCTCTCTCTTTTAGAAACTTAAAAGTGTATCGCTTAAAGTAGTTACAAAATCGGAAGCTCTGCTTAACTAACATTTTTGCTAGTTGAGCTCTCTTTTATTAAATCACCACCTATGGAGTATTATTATTTTGTATTGGTTTTGGCAACATAACATATATATTTTATCTGGAAATATATATATAGTTTGGTTGGTCTGAAATGTCCACGCCAATATCATTAACTTTCAAATCTAAGCGAATCGCTAAAGGGTCCCCAAAGGATACATCACCACTAAGTTTAAGTTGAACATGTTTACAATTTTTCTTGCTTATTTCGTCCCCCACCCAACAATAAGACAAACCAAATAAATGTTTTATATATATATATAGAAATTGTGGAAATATCACTTTTCTTCTTTAAGTAAAAGGCTGACAAATTTTAATATATTATAATTAAAAAAAAATTGTTTTCTAGCAAATAAGTGAATAAAAATCTCATTATGAAAGTTTATAATAAAGACATCTGAATTAAGCAGAAATGATTATACTACTGCACTCACCTGCCACCACAAATGTTCAGTAAAATGACCTTTAGGATATATTATAGAAAATTTCAAAACACTGTAATTAGCATAAAGTAACTAGTCTTATACTCTTATGTGATGTGATAACGTTAAAGGCGTATACCGTTCACAAAATTAATGTTTGCGGACGGTTCTCAAAACATCAGTCTGGTCTTAAATCACAATATTTAATTTTGACAGTCCTATGATTAAAAAAAGATAAGAAAAAAAGACAAGTTTCCAATTCTGGTTAGTGGTTACGGATGAACTGAGAAGTTTAACTAGAATGATTCATGAATCAACAACATCAGATCCTAGTTGATGATATGCGAAACAATTATTGATGTGTGATGGGTGATAGAAGAGGCCGTGGTGGGTACATGTATATAAAGTTCTATAGCAAATTTAAATATTAATCCAACTTATGCTGTATACGAAGTACAAAGGAAACGTTTCATAATAAATAAACGAAGTTTCATGCCGCCCCCACATACATTCAAAACCCCTCTTACAAAATTAAATGGGATATTGAATAAGAGACACTGATACCAAAATTATTATGTTACCTAAATATATATAGCCCAAGAAAAGGATGTCTCACTTCACATTTTTATTTGGCTCACGTTTTTTCCACAAATACTTTTGGGTGCAAGTGTGCAACATAACCAAGTGCTTACATTCTATGTACTATATGAATATGTAACAAGAAAATTACCATGTCGTATTTTTCCCTAGATGATTAGTTTGATCTAAGATGAAATCTCTTCAGAAAATTTGACCATCCTACGGTGATATGTATCAACTAGCACAAACCACTATCATATGTATCATGGTCATCTGATCTAATTCTACACAAATAAATAATAATAACCCCACCTTCTTTTACAACGTAACATCGGTTAAGATTTGTGCATGTATGGTTAATTAGTTCCTCAAATATTAGGGTTAGGATTTGAGAATTGTGATTTCGGGAGAGAAATCGACTTTAATTATTTCGAACGAAATATATAAAAAACAAAATGCTCAATCACAAACCTAAAATAACAAACATAATTACAGAACCACTAAGTCTTGAAATCCTTCATTTAAATCCAAACCTCTAAAGTCTCTCAAAAATCGACAAATCTCAAAACTGTCTCATCTAACATTGCGAATGTAAAAATCCTGTCGTTTCACTTTCAATAAAACGTCATCAAACTCACATGGTATGCCGTTTATTAATAAAGTCAAAATTTACAGTATTACTATTATCCATTACTAGTGGGCTTTTAAGCATTTGGCCCTTTTCTNGGCGTACTTGAATGAGGCGAAGAGAGGTATCGCCGTCGCCATTGCTCTCTTCCTCCTCCTTCTTCTTTCTCAAGCTCTCACAGATTTTGAGAAAGAAGAAGGAGGAGGAAGAGAGCAATGGCGACGGCGATACCTCTCTTCGCCTCATTCAAGTACGCCGATAGTCTCACCGTCGTCGGAATCTCCTTCTGCACGGCGTTGGTCTGCGAAGCAATCTCATGGATCCTAATCTATCGCACGAGCTCTTACAAATCGTTGAAATCTTCCATTGACAAAGCCTCAAAGAAGCTCGAGATGATGAAGACTGATAACACTTCCTCAAAGCTAACAGTCAAAAAGTCGAAGACGAAGAAGATAGATCGCGTTGAATCCAGCTTAAAGGAATCGAGCCGAGATCTATCGCTCTTCAAGTTCAAATCTGGTGCCGTTGTGGCTTTGGTTCTCTTCGTTGTGTTCGGGTTGTTGAACTCGCTTTTCGAAGGAAAAATTGTAGCGAAGCTTCCGTTTCATTCGATTACGATTGTTAGGAAGATGAGTCATAGAGGATTGAAAGGCGATGATTCCACTGATTGTTCCATGGCGTTTCTGTATCTGCTTTGTTCTATTAGCATAAGGACTAATCTTCAGAAGTTCTTAGGCTTCTCTCCGCCTAGAGGATCTGCTGGTGCTGGTGGTTTGTTCCCTATGCCCGATCCAAAGACGAATTGATCAGGTCTTGAATCTGATCTGATGATTTGGGTTATAATAATAATAGCTCAATGTTGACTCTAGTGTGGTTGTTTTAGTTAAGCACTTTTTTAAAGTTTTGATTTTTGAGTTTTCTGTAGTATGTTGTTTTGGTTTTAAAAATTCGTTTTTTATGATCTGTTCGCTTCTGATGTAGTAACGATGCAGGTCTTGTGACTGCTGTTTTCTTAATTCTGACTGCAAAATCTCAGTCTGGATCTTTGTGTATTCAAAACTCCTTTTCATATGCTAAGTTTCATGCGTTGACATCTTTCTGATCATGTGTAACACCAAAGTTTTGATCTTTGTGCATATGGAATTGTTATGGAGAGATTGAATTGAGAGGTTCATGAAAGATGTAGGTAACTGTAGTAGACATGGATAGTGGTTTTGTTTAATGTAATGCGTAATGTACAGTAGAGGCTCAGGTCATGTCTTTTAGCAATGTAAGAGTAGACTTGTTAGGAATTGAATATTTGCTGCATGAACTTCTGTAAAGATAGATGCAGGCTTCCTGCAGCTAAGTGATAAGGATGCCATGTCGGACTTGGTTAGCCTTTTTGTGTATATTGATTATAGAACATAAAGATGTCTTTAGCAAATGGAAAGTTAGAAGATTCAGAGAACTACTTTGCACAAAAGATTTGCCTTCCGGATACTTTCCTTTAAAGTACTATTATCAACAAACCAAAAAAATCAAGCCCGCGAAGGAAATGAGAATTGCATACAAATGTACAAACTCAAGAATCTAATCACAAATCATCACTTAAGTCCCAGTATGGTTGATTTGTTGCGTCTCTGATACTGAGTCAGATATACCTGAATCAGCTCCTTGGGATCTTCTCAACTTGGCAACAAGAACCCACATATTAGCAAGTTCATTCTCTAGATGCGCTTCTCTTTCTTTCGACTCTTCTACTGTTCTTTGTAGCTCGGCTTCCCTCTGGTATTTTTCAACTAGAGCAGCTTCAAATGAAACTTCACGTTCCTTGCTCATGATCAGTTCTCTCTTCAGTTCCATCAACGAGCTGTCTTGCTCTTTTCTCTTTGTATGATTTTCCCTCCTTCCATTCCTCAGGTTTCCTATCTTGCCCCGTGGTGTAACAGAGCCCTTATGCACTGCTGCCAGATCAGCTGCTAGTCTCTCGTTGTCATTCATAAGTCTTGCTACTTCCTCAGACAATGCCTTAAGCTCAATAGCAGCCGCTGAAGCAAGCTCTTTCGCATATGAACTCTCTTCCGCAAGTTTATTGTTTCGGAATTCTAGTTGTTCCTTCACTTCACTTAGCTCTTCAGTTTTCAGTCTAAGCTCTTCAATCTCAAATGCCTGTTATGTCTCCGTCAGAATATAATGTTAAGATTTTCATATATCAAAATAGAAAGATCAGCGAAAAGAAATGTTCACAGTAAAATGTTGTGAATCATATGAGAATTCCACCTGTGCTTCTATGGCTTTTTCTTCGTTTTTGTTTGGGGATCCAGATGATTGTTGCATGTGACTTGTGACAGAGCTGATATCTCCCAGTTCCAAGGCGTCAGAGAGCTGCTGCTTCAGGTTTGCAACCTCTTCTTGCAACTTTTCACATAAACATGTCTGCAGAAAAAATGTTTATCAGTTACAGATTTCTCTGACATGTCTGCACACTAGCAAATACACTGGGATTTGGGAGAAAGACAAGGTATTATCTGACCTTTTGGTTGAGTTGTTCCTGAATGATACGATTATCTGCAGCTTTAACCTGTAAAATTAAATTAATACTGAGTTAAAGGATTCCTTACAAATCCATTTTGAAACAATTTTGTTAATGTCGTTTTTGGCTTAGTACTAACGGATCATATCAAGGTGAATAAGATTATAGTAGCAGGCAGGTATATAGCAACGCAGTATAGGTGCAGTATTAATCAATAGATGGAAGTACTGTATAAAAAGAGAGAGTTTCAGCACCTCGAGTTCAAAACATTTCTCATTTAGTTGAGCCCTCATTTCAGAAACAGCCTGAAGATAAGAGAAAATTGACTTGAAAAAATCCAACATCACCGATAATAAGTGCCAGAACAAGAAGCACAAGACCACTGTGTGATGTTTGAAAAAGATAACCCACCTGCACGATATCAGATTTATCCAATTCATCTTGTGATGCTATTACAAAATCCAAAATTTGTTTCCCCAACGTAGCCAT
This sequence comes from Camelina sativa, assembly GCF_000633955.1. Taxonomy (NCBI): domain Eukaryota; kingdom Viridiplantae; phylum Streptophyta; class Magnoliopsida; order Brassicales; family Brassicaceae; genus Camelina; species Camelina sativa. Next base: position 24,815,156 of record NC_025692.1, on the reverse strand, counting down.
CTGGTCATTCTTTGCCTTGATGTCGCCATTGAGGTTTTTAATTTCCGCCTGCATAAATCCAAAGACAACAACCAGGAAGATAAATATCTGCAAGATATGATCGAACATTTATAAGATGATGATCAGAGCGCAAAGATTACTTTAATGTCTTCATTTTGAGGGGCTTTGGCAGCCTCTCCTGACAACAATTTAAAAGACCTTGATTGTTGCGCCATCTCCTCAGATAAAATCTTTTGCTGTTCCCTCAGTAATTCCATCTGGTCAATCATTTTCATTCTAGTCTGGGAACAAGTACACAACGTCTTATAAATTGTACGTACTTGTTTTAGAAAAAGCTCAGTAAACTAATTGATGCAAAATGGAATGGGGTATCAGCTGAGAAAAAACTGTAAATGTACCTCAGGTGTCTCAATCTCATGAAAACTGTCTTCATGAGCTTCTTTATTTTCCCTAGTCTCTAAGAGTTGATCCGCTAATGCAGAGTCTTCTGTAAGTCTAGTTTCTGTATGAAAATTACTGCCTTCTCCTTGAGGAGTTGACGGTGTACTGTTGGACTTGACCACACTCGACTTGTCACTGACTGATCCCCCGAAACTGTCGTCTTTTTTCTGATAGTAAAACAGTTATGAAAGGTTAGACATCGCCATATCCAGACAAAAAGAAAGAAGAAAATCGAAGTAAGAGGAAATGAAGCTGTATGATATCTCAAGCACACCAGAAGCATAAGTCTTTCGAAGCACAGAGTGCCAGATAAATGATGTGCAGGACACTGTTTAGTGTTTACTATAGTATGAGGCTACGATGTTGAGGGAAATGCTCGAAATTAAACAAAACCAGCCGNCTGGTCAATCATTTTCATTCTAGTCTGGGAACAAGTACACAACGTCTTATAAATTGTACGTACTTGTTTTAGAAAAAGCTCAGTAAACTAATTGATGCAAAATGGAATGGGGTATCAGCTGAGAAAAAACTGTAAATGTACCTCAGGTGTCTCAATCTCATGAAAACTGTCTTCATGAGCTTCTTTATTTTCCCTAGTCTCTAAGAGTTGATCCGCTAATGCAGAGTCTTCAGTAAGTCTAGTTTCTGTATGAAAATTACTGCCTTCTCCTTGAGGAGTTGACGGTGTACTGTTGGACTTGACCACACTCGACTTGTCACTGACTGATCCCCCGAAACTGTCGTCTTTTTTCTGATAGTAAAACAGTTATGAAAGGTTAGACATCGCCATATCCAGACAAAAAGAAAGAAGAAAATCGAAGTAAGAGGAAATGAAGCTGTATGATATCTCAAGCACACCAGAAGCATAAGTCTTTCGAAGCACAGAGTGCCAGATAAATGATGTGCAGGACACTGTTTACTATAGTATGAGGCTACGATGTTGAGGGAAATGCTCGAAATTAAACAAAACCAGCCAACAGTAGAAGTTTATCAAAGCCAGATAAATTCTAGAATCAAATGTGTACCTTAAGTTTTAACCAATTCAGCAGGCCATGCTTCCTGGTCTTCTTTTCTTCTCTAAACGCATCATCTATAGTCTCAGGAGTCCCTTCACGAGAAACATATAATTCAAGGTTCTCATCATCCATCAAGTCCCGCCTCTTGTAAGGTAGGTAAGCAAGCTGGCCATGGATTGTCAAGTAAGATCAGCCAAAACAAAAATAATAATTGGCAGACATGCTGTTGGGAAATGAGGATTTATGTTTTATATCATTTATTAAAATATCTAAATCATCCTGATCAAAGGACAGGTGAAGGATGTACAAGGCTTAAAAGTGATTTTACCTCTTCTTCTCCAAATGAGTGTCTTCTCCGAGGATCAGCACGATAAGACAACCGCGATGTTTGTGAAGTTTTAGTAGACACGAGAATTAATTTTGTAAGCCGTTGGATTCGACTCAAGAGAGTCGCTTTAGCCTCTTCCTCTTCTTCTAGCTTTTATAATTACATCAAAAGAAAAGAATGCAAATCAAATTTCAAGTTTCTAAAACTGAATCGCGATAAAGTAAAGTATCATCGGTCTGTTGCAGACATTTAAGGGAATAGTGACAGAAAAACATACTTTCTGCTTTAGGAGAACAATATTATCTTCACTGATATCCTTTAACTGAGAAACTGGTTCGATTCCTTGTTTAAGCTGTTCCAACTCCTCCTTCAGTTGGCGAATCTCGTATTGGTACTTCTTGATCAATGATTTCTCATCAATTATCTGTAATTTATATTGTTAGAAATCCAGAATGAACCTTCAGTACAGAATTACACTGAGCTGAAATATAGATGTGAGTAACACCTTGTTCCGTGCGGCCTGAATCTCGATATGCTTAGCACGATGGGCAAATTTCAATGTGTTGTGTGTTTCTTCGGAGTTGCTTGATGCAGGAGTCAGCGTACAAATAAGCTATCATATCCAGATGGAACAACCAATCAGTAAACTTTATCATAGGAATTGTTTTATACTGCCTATGTTCATGTTGTGTGTGGCATTTATTGCAACAAGACGCTAAAATTGATATCTAACGACACTTACAGATACACGTCCATGACCACTCAGTGAGGACTGAAGCAGCCTGGTTAATTTAGAGTCCCTATATGGTACATGACTAGCCTTCCTATCTGTAAGCTTTGATATCACCTGCAAAATTGCAAAAGGACGATCCAACTTCAGCTGTTGGGAGGTGACTTAACATAATGACTGGAAGGCAAAAACAAAAACAAGGTTTTCAGCTGTAAAGGAGAGAAAAAAAGAAGACGCAGCTATGGGCAGATCTATTTCCAAAGAAAAAAGGCAAAGAAGTTCTTAAATTCGACTAAACTTCAAAAAATTATGGTTGCTTGGAAAAAACAGTGATAACCAAGAACTCACAGTCCCTAGAGTCAGCAAACTTTTATTTATATAAGACCCTTCCTTGCGCCTTAAACCACTGGTTTCAGCCTTTGAGCTCTCAGAACCTGCCAGGTCAATGAGGTTCTGCAGGTATAAGTGACATTATGGGCAGTTAATCAGTTGTTTACCTTTAAGTGTTCACAAAGTGAAATAATAAACAAAACTATAACTGAACATAATATCACGGGATAAAAACAAAAGATGTTATACCAGCTGCGAGAGGTGTACAGCTCCACCTTCGTTATTGTCACCTAAGGGACTACTCTCTATGGTCTGCAACCAAACCAGTTATAACATCTTTCAGAAACGGTACAACTTTACTGATAGATATGAAAAGAAAGCCAAACTCTTTAGCTATTATACTTAACATTACTAAACCACTTGGTTTTAATAAGTATGACAGAGATTGAAATACTGTTTAAAAGAAGAAAACATTGTTCAATTTGTGCTGAAGACTAGAGAAACAGCTAGGATTTATCAGTGTTCAGAACTTAAGGAACACAAAACTGGTCCTACGTCCCAGTTAAACAACACAAAAATATGGTGACAACAAACTATAATCTTGATTTTATTAAACCTAATGATAATTTGGCGATAACCCAGGAATCTGAGATAAAACATTTTGAAACTAAAGCCAAAAGCATTTAAAATATTTTATATGATTAAGAATCAAGTATCTATTAAGGCCATGGTCAATATTTGAGGTCAAGAATGAATTTAACCACGCATTAATCATAGTATGGTGAAAGGTTCGAAATTATTTGAGCTTCTGTGAAATTGCCTATAGAAAACTTCATTAGTCGAAAAGTGGCAGTGCCAAGAATGCTTGGATGAAAATGCTTAGAGTTGGAGAGTGAAGTGTAGCCAAATGTATGATAATATAAAAGAGCTATATAATTCCTTGCAAATTTTCTATTGATAAACAAAATTGAGAATTGAGATGGATGAGGGGAAAGAAATAAATCTCTCCATGCTTTGAAAGAGAAAAGTAAACATACCAGGGTAAACATTGTATGGCTCCGGCTGCTGAGCAGATTAAAACTTGTGGATCCAATATGTCGGTGCTCTGTCAGTAAATAAATTTCTTTTATCAAGATGACTTGCATAATAAACATAAAGAAACTACTGGAATCAAGAAAGAGAAAACTAGTCATTAAAATTGCTATATCATATCACACAAAAGGAACCGCAAATGGTAAATGGAAACACGTTCTGACAAAGAAATCTTAAGATAAATTTACAATGACCGGGAGAGTCTTTGCTGGAATCGTTAGGTTCTAGAATAAGCCTTTTATTATAGAGAAACATGGAAGTGCCTACCTTCTCCAGCTGCTATAAGAGAAAGCGCATGAGCAGGGGATAGAACAACTTCTTCTTTAATCCCTTCAATAAAGGTTCCCTACAATCGACAATAAAGAGAGGTTCAGTGTATAATTTTAGAGGGAAAGACACAACACTTTAGAAGTAGTACAGTATAGTAATTTCTTAGCCCATACAATAGTCAACAGGTTTAATTCTAGTATACTTGAATACGAAATGTGACCAAGAACATTCAAATATTGATAATCAGGCCACCTTTTACATTGAATTTGCATGATCCCCAAAAAATTTAACTTTAAAAAAATGGAACAAGTACATCTAGCCGAGAATAGATGTGACAGGTTTTAGGATTCTATGATGAGCACTACACTCACAACAAATATATATATGAGACAGTGAAATCAGTACTATGCATGTCACCAACAGAAAGTAAATAAGAGGATCAAGTACTGAAATAGGTACCTGCTCATCTTCTCTGATCCTCAAATTCTGCCCTGCTGGGTTCAATAAATCATTGACAACCTGAAGTAAAATGAACCTTAGTACTAAGAAAAATCAAAGGCAGAATCTGACTATCATTCAGCACCACTGGTGAAGTTGACTAAAGGGAATGGAGAGATGAAAAGCATGTAGTGAGTAGTACCTCATTATAAATTTCAAAGTAGGAAACACGTAGGAGAAATTCTCGTTTTGGAGTCTGCAAGAAAAAAATGTGTGATGTAGCTAGACTTTGGCCAGGGAATTCGCCAAATAAACATCCTAATAAGTACCTCTTGTATAATGCTGAAGGCATCCTTAACGGCTAGTGGTATAATACCAGGAGATCTTTGGTCCCCCTGAAATTTGAAGCAAACAATACTGTCTTTATGACATAAAATTCTTCTTAGGTCATGTACATCTTTAAAGTCACACGTAACATGGTCTCTAGAATGAAGTAAATAAATTAACCGACACTAGGGCAGGACCATGTATCGATCATGGGCGTCATAAGAGACTACTAGGTTGCAGAGTGTCTAAAGTAGAGAACTAACCTAAAGAGCGCAGCCATATGCTAACTACAGTAAAATAAAAGGGTTAATAGGGTCAACAGAGCAACACTAGCTAGAAGGAGAATAATATCCAATAAAAAGACACAACATTTTAGGATCTAAACATCGAGTTCCATTGCTAATCGTTATGGATACTATATGAGAGGAACTTTTCTCCTCAACTACTCAGTGATTTAGCCAGTAACGAAGGAAGAGGTAAATGACTCTCTGACAGAGAAGCATGTCTGTGATGACACATTGAAGTACATTGTACAAGGTAGTAACCTAATAAGTTGTATTATGATAACTATGAAAAGCAAGGAATATCATGATTAGTAAAATCTTACATGCATAGTGTGAGTTTTTCCACTACTTGTCACTCCGTATGCGAAAATGGTCCCTGTGGTTGGATTAACATTTAACACTCAAAGTCACTACATTAGAATCAAATTGGCAAAAAGATCTAACTCAAAAGTATTCTAGAAACTAGAACAAGCACTAGATACAGTTTGGCAACTCAAAGATCTTATTTTTGAAATGAATGGTCATGCAACTGTTCATGATACTGTAGCTCGGGGTAAGCTTTGATACTACACATATCTTTTTAAACTGTAAAGAATAAAGTCTTAACTAGACCGGTCAGCCAATACAAAGTGTTTAGTCCATACCATTGATTCCCGCCATAGCACCATTAACGACATGCTGAGCAGCAACATCATAGACATGGCGTGTTGTGGTCGTAGGCCCAAAAACACGATCTGCAAGGAAAGACAGAACTTTAAGAAACAAAATGGCTAATCGGAATTTGACATCTAGTTTAATTTAGCCTTCAGTTCATGGTACAGAAAACTCATGAAGGATAGTCAAACAGGTAAGACGACTAACCATAGGCATAAGCTGTTGAATGATTATTCTCATTCCGGACAATAGTTTCCCCATCAGCATACCACGCAACCTCCTCCCCTTTACGGATTTCCTTTGGACTAAGTCAAAGCATAAAACCAATGTCAAAAAAAATTCACAGAACAAAAACCATCAAACATCAGTAGTTAGAATCCTACAAAATCGAAATCGCAAGTTCCAAAATTCACACCTGAGGGGACGAAAACGAACAGTGACAGTGACATTTTCTTTGGACTGCAAAGGCTTAGGCGGTACCTTCCCTGAATATTGTAACAGAGGCTTGCTGCTTCCTAGAGGAGATGAAGAAGTAGGAGAGCTATAGCTATTATCATCCACAGATGTCTCAGGATAATAATGTTTTGATGAGGAGGTTGTTGCTGAAGAAGATGCAGTAGGAGACTCAACAGCCTTCAACTTGCTAAATCCAGTATTCCTAGACTTGGATACTCTTTTAGATCCTCCCATCAGAATACCAAATTCAAACCTTCCCGAAACTGAAAGCAACTGTATATAATAACTCTTTTTTAATCAGCAAAAAAAAAAAAAAAAAATCATGCTTCACGAAACTCCAAAACTGTAATTCAAAATCTTCTGAGAGAAACTCATAGAGCAAATAGCGAAATTACACGAAAGCATTAGAATTTGGGAGTATTAAAAGCTCTTAATTGGTAAACGAGTAAAGAGAATCACACAAATTGCAGAGATTAAGAAAAGACTTGGATAACACAAACGGGGGATTTACATTACAGAGGCAAGTGGGAGTACCTCAATGGCAGGCTCAATGTAGCATCTGCATCGCCGCCGCTAAAAAAAGCCCAATCGCATGCAAAAGAGAAGAAACAGGATTATATTTACTATGCGAGAGCTATAGAGAGAGAAGAAGAGGAAGCATCTCTAATTAAGTAATTATGATTAATTAGTTAGATGATTGCGATTTGTGTAAAAAGAGTCTTTACTTTTTGTTAATTAATAGTAATAATCAATCCCCTCGCTTGCCTTTGAAGCGATTATTATACTACACCACCTTAATCTTATAATTTTTGGATTTCATATGATTCGATTTTTTCTCGTAAACTGTAATCACTAAAACATCATTAAAGAAACAGAGAGGATAGAGAAGAAGAGTATACGTACACTGTAGAATGTACGTATTTTGCTTTCACGCATGTTGTAAGAAACGCTAAAATTATCGTATTCTTTTCTTTGTTAAAGATTAATAAATAAATAAAACAAGCTACGATTAACAACAACAACAAAAAAAAAAAAGTAATTATATATATATATATATATATACAACTTCTAAACTTTTCTCGTATATCATTATTATTGGCTCACTATGATTAGAGAAATATGGAAGTAAATTAGTCACACCAAATGAAAGAAGATATGGAAAACTGTATTTATGGTATGGTGTGCAATCAGAGAGTAACAAAAAGATTATGGAGAAATTAATTGTTGATAAGTAGCAAGTGATTCTTATATGTGGATATATTTTCTTACATACATAAAATAGGTTTTGGAAAGAAAATAAATTATTATTTTTATTCTGATCTTGTACTTTGATCTTTTAATGGATTAACGAGGACTTATACAAAATGATGAGAATAATGAGTAAAAAGTAAAAACATCTTTACTAGTAATTCATTTAACTCTCTATTTGGATCACCAATGACAGATGTCACATGTAAATTTACATAAAAATATTGTATTCCTCTATACATACCTTAGGATTTTTTTATAACTTTTATATAAAAAAAACTTCAAATTTCTCAATGAATACATAAATGTGGTAGATCAAACAAAAGAGTTTTTTTTTTAATGCTAATTAATTTTTCTAAAGTATATATTTTGATTGGTTCCTTTTTGTTGCAAGTGTGGAGCTTATGGTTAAAAATTAAATAATATGAGATTCTTTTTTCATATCTATGTGCTTGTTTATTAATTCTAAAGAGTGAAATTCTCAAAATTGCCACTATCCAATTTTTTTTTAATATAAATTTAACATTTTTAAAAATTAATTTCAAAGAAACACATTTGGTTTTTTCTAATATTTTTCTCTCCTTTTTTAAAAATAATATTATCAGATCATAAAACTTAATCAACACCCAAAAATAAAAAATAAAAACTTGCAAAGGTTTTAGTTGTTTCCAATGTTTTTGGATTCCAACATATTAATTTGCCCGCCGAGGAAAAAAAAAATGAGTAACACAGCTCTAAAGTCCAAAAGAGCCCATCTATTTTACTACTACTCTCACACACTCTCTGCAAAACTCTTTCGATTTCAAAACTCAAATTCGAAGAAGACAGAAACCCCCAAAAAAAATCAAAAATCAAAAAATCAAAAAAGGTGAAATCGAAGAAGAAAAAGGCGAAAAGCTTGAATTGATGGAAGACGACGATCAGCAGAAGGCAACAGATCTAGTACAAGAGCTTGTTCTTCGCCTTGTCTCCCAAAACCCTCAAACCCCTAATCTCGATCCCAATTCTCCCGCCTTCCTCAAAACCCTCCGTTACGCCTTTCGTATCCTCTCTAGCCGCCTCACTCCTTCCGTTTCCCCCGACGCAACCGCTATAGCCGAGTCTCTCAAACGCCGTCTCGCTACTCAGGGTAAGTCCTCCGACGCGCTCGCTTTCGCCGATCTCTACACTAAGTTCGCTTCCAAGACTGGTCCCGGTAGTGTCAACAATAAATGGGCTCTCGTTTATTTGCTCAAAATCGTTTCTGATGATCGCAAATCTGCTATTAATGGCCTCGATTCGTCGGTTTTGTTACCTAATTTGGGGATTGGTGATGGTTTTTTCCGCGGTGGAGAGGCTAAGAAGAAGGATTGCAACAATGGGGTTTTGTTGGTTCGTAAAGATCCCGAGAATTCGCGGGATGAGGCGTTTAGAAAGTATGCGGTTTTGGTTAAGGACGAGAATGAAGTGAACGAGGAGGTTCTAGTTAGGGATGTTTTGTACGCTTGCCAAGGGATTGATGGGAAATCTGTGAAATTTAACAGTGAGATTGATGGTTACGCTGTGCAGGATTCGGTTAAGGTGCCACGAGCTACTAGGGTAATGGTTCGTATGCTCTCTGAGCTTGGCTGGTTGTTTAGAAAGGTTAAGACTTTTATTACCGAGAGTATGGATCGGTTTCCAGCTGAGGAAGTTGGAACTGTTGGGCAAGCGTTTTGTGCTGCATTGCAAGATGAGCTCTCTGATTATTATAAGCTATTGGCTGTGCTCGAAGCGCAGGCTATGAATCCTATTCCTTTGGTTTCTGAATCTGCGAGCTCAAGCAGTTACCTTTCTTTGAGGAGGTTGTCGGTATGGTTCGCGGAGCCTATGGTGAAAATGAGACTGATGGCTGTTTTGGTTGACAAGTGTAAGGTTTTGAGAGGTGGGGCGATGGCTGGGGCTATACATTTGCACGCACAGCATGGTGATCCGCTTGTTCATGATTTTATGATGAGTTTGCTTCGATGTGTGTGTTCTCCGCTGTTTGAAATGGTTAGAAGTTGGGTTCTAGAAGGGGAGTTGGAAGATACTTTTGGTGAATTCTTTGTCGTTGGTCAGCCGGTTAAAGTCGATTTGCTTTGGAGAGAAGGTTATAAGCTCCACCCAGCGATGCTTCCGTCTTTTATTTCACCGAGTCTAGCTCAGAGAATTCTGAGAACTGGGAAATCGATCAACTTTCTTCGTGTTTGCTGTGATGATCATGGGTGGGCGGATGCAGCTTCAGAAGCAGCAGCTGCCTCTGGGACAACGACTAGGCGAGGAGGTCTCGGGTATGGTGAAACGGATGCACTTGAACATCTTGTTATTGAGGCAGCAAAGAGAATTGACAAGCATCTCTTGGATGTTCTATATAAGAGATATAAGTTTAAGGAGCATTGTCTTGCGATTAAGCGTTATTTACTACTTGGTCAAGGTGATTTTGTCCAATACTTGATGGATATTGTAGGGCCTAAGCTTTCTGAGCCAGCAAATAATATAAGTTCATTTGAGCTAGCTGGGTTTCTTGAGGCTGCAATACGAGCATCAAATGCGCAGTATGATGACCGTGACATGCTAGACAGATTGAGGGTGAAGATGATGCCTCATGGAAGTGGAGACAGAGGCTGGGATGTATTCTCATTGGAATATGAGGCAAGGGTTCCATTAGATACCGTGTTTACTGAGTCTGTTTTGTCCAAATACCTGAGAGTGTTCAATTTTCTCTGGAAGTTGAAACGGGTAGAGCATGCTCTTATCGGAATTTGGAAGACCATGAAACCAAATTGCATCACTTCTAACTCATTCGTTAAGCTCCAAACTTCAGTGAAGTTGCAATTGCTCTCAGCCCTGAGGCGGTGCCAGGTCCTTTGGAATGAAATGAACCATTTTGTTACTAACTTTCAGTATTACATCATGTTTGAGGTATTGGAGGTGTCATGGTCTAATTTCTCGAAAGAGATGGAAGCTGCTAAAGACCTGGATGATCTCTTGGCAGCACATGAGAAATACCTGAACGCCATTGTTGGAAAATCTCTTCTGGGTGAACAGTCACAGACCATCCGCCAATCACTTTTTGTCCTGTTTGAGCTTATATTACGGTTCAGGAGTCATGCAGATCGTTTGTATGAAGGAATTTACGAGTTGCAAATAAGGTGAGTTTTGTTTAAAAATTTATTTAAAATTCAAACAAAAGTAGACTTTGAACTTTTTCTAAAACATCTTCCTCCGATTTTAGGGTCACAATTTGATTTCTCATATCATTGATTTCCTGCAGATCTAAAGAATCAGGACGAGAGAAAAACAAATTGGAAGAGCCAGTCTCATGGATCAGTGAGGGTAGGAAGGGCTTAACACAGCGTGCTGGAGAATTTCTTCAAAGCATGAGTAAAGATATGGACAGTATTGCAAAGGAATACACATCTTCACTCGATGGGTTCCTATCTCTTTTGCCTCTGCAACAATCTGTAGATCTCAAGTTTCTCTTCTTCCGGCTTGACTTCACTGAGTTCTACAGCCGGTTGCATTCCAAAGGATAAGAAAGTTGAAAGAGTAGCAGGTTTAGTTGAAAAGCATAATGCACAATAACAAGAGAAGAAGACATGATCTACGTCTTTCACTAACCGCTGACTGCAGCATGGGCTCCTGAACCAGGGATGCAGAGGTCCTTTACTTAAAATCTAGATGCGTGGAAGAATCTGTTTCTTAGTTATGAGACTGCCTCATAGATTTTTTCTGTCTTTTGCACAGATTGTTTTTCAATGGCTTGGTTCAAAGTTTAGGATTGGGAAACAGATTCTTTGTTGTTGGTAAATTAGGGAAGGTTTGTGTTTTGAGTTTGTGCTATCAGTCTGATCATCTCCAGCTTTAGTTTTTTTTTTCATCCATGTGGTTCACTGATTTGTATGATTTGTTTTGTGACTTGGTTGATATAAGAAGGAATCAGTTGCTTCTTCATAAGTGTGTATTTATTTCCTTACTGTGAAAGGCTCCAAACTCTGTATTTTCGCTCTCTAGAAGCTTCTGTGAGATTGAGCACGAGCATTAGCTCACATTGATTTTGATGACTATGCAAACCTTTCTCTTGCAATCGAAAATAAGCTTTTGAGGGTCGCAGATGTGATGCTCATCATCTTCTCATCCCCATAAATCTCTGTGTATATGAAGCAGATGAGTTAAATCAAACAAGAGTTTTTGGAATGAGTTACACAGTATCGAAATTTAAATCATCTTAAGGAAAAAAAAAAAAAAGAATTCGTCGCCTGAGAGATTCGAACTCTCGCGGGGAAACCCCATGTACTTAGCAGGCACACGCCTTAACCACTCGGCCAAAGCGACTTTGTTGTTCATTTAACCGGATGTAACTTATTTATTATTTTAAAATATATTATTCTGTATGACATTTATTAATTAATTCATATTTACTTTATTTTGCGTAACTAAAAAAAATCTAATGAATCTTAATAGATTGTTTCAATAAAAAATAATAATACTAAAGAAAATTTCAGTGTCAAAAATATTTCGTCGTCAAATGTCTCAATAAGAAAAATGTAAAAAAGTAGTCTTCAATCCTGTAAAATTATATACATTAAAAAGGTGAAATTTCTTAATTATCAAAAAAAAAAAAGTTTGAAATTGTATATAGATAGTAAATAAAGGAAAGAAGAAAACTGACTGTACATATCAATTGAAGACAAAAAAAAAAAAGGAAGGGGAAAGTGAAGATTAGACATATTTGTTGATCAATTCTCTAACTTCTTCAATGACAAGCCATCCTTTGTGACCTCCTATCACCTCCTCTTTCATCTCATCTTCCTTCCATAACTGCATTCACCATTATAATATATTCATTTACCTTATCTATTTACTCATTGTCAAATGCATCTCTGAAATTCAAAACAATTAGAATAACAAGCAAGCATTATTACCTGAATGGTGGGCATTTTCTGCATAATACATGAACATGGAAATTAATTCAGATAATTGGCACATACCAACGCAGAAGAAGAAGATGAGGAAGAGAGTAAAGAGTGATTGTTTAGGCATCTTACCGAAATGTCTCCACGTTTCACCAGTGTTTGAGGGACCTTGTTTACATCCACGTAGTAAAACTTTGCTCTGTTCAACAATTTCACTATCAGTTCATGACATAATAAAAAAAAATTTAATAGCATTCTTGTGAAAATTGCTATAAGCTTACCGGTTATTATATTCTGCCGCCAATTTCTCCAACTTAGGCTTCAAGTAAATACATTTTCGACACCAAGAAGCCATCCTGCCCATAAATATTCTCACCATTAATTCTTCATAAGCAAACATATATAGAGCCTGTAGAAGTATCAAGAACTTCCATTTGAAAGTAGTTGAGTTGTGAAAACTACATTATGATTAATCGTGAAAAAATGTAATCAAACAAGAAAACTACGTCATGATTGAACTTTTTATGCAGCTTACGAATTAGAACCATAATCTTTTTACCTATAATGTTCACAAATTTGGACCATCGAAATGTGAAGTCCGGAATCATGGTATCTTTTTGCATATGCTCTGGACCGGGCATGTCTATAGATAAGATACCTATATCTCTAGAATAAGGAGAATATAATAAATGATATATTTGGTGAGTATGTTTATACCATTCGATGATGATAGGCTGAGAGAGTTGGCGAGCGTGAGAGAGAACAGCATCAAGCTCTTCAACGTTGTTAATGGGTTCCATCTCCACAGTCGTGAGCTGATATGTGTTTGATGACCAGAAGGCTTTTCGTCTCCACTCTTTCTCCATATGTGACTTCCCAAGCTTTTCATTACTGTGAACCCTCCTCACACAAAACCCACACTTCTTCTCCAAA
>NC_025692.1:24797565-24801215 GCF_000633955.1 Camelina sativa | reverse complement strand
TTTTTTTTTTTTTTTTTTTGTGGTTTCTGTTTGAATTTTTGTCGATGAAGAAGATATATGAATGAGATATTTTAAAGTTTTCATAATTAAGATATTTTTTTGGGTTTTGAGACTTTGGGAAGAGATGTGAGGAGATGGATAGAGAGCTTATCCGGAATATGAGCTGCTGGTGGGGCTACCTTCCTTTCTCTATTTTTTATTTTCACTATTGTCTTCTTTATAATGTTTAAATTTTTGAAATTATACTTACAAGTTACAACATGTATTGTGTTAAAACTTAAAACTAAAAGCATCTAACCTAAAATGTTTTAATCAAGCCCAACACATTTATTCAAGAATTGATTAAAGGGAGATTCAAAAAAATAGCACCAAAATAAGTTTTTATTCCAAATTTAGCACAACATCTCTAAAATTCCAAAAATAGCACTAATTAATTTTTCAAAATAAAATCTAAATTCAAAATATTAAACTCTACCCCTCAAAACTATATCCTAAATGTGAAATTGAGAACCCAAACCTAAAAAAAAAATTCTAAAATTTTATTTTAAATATTTTAATGTGTTAAATAGTGCTATTTTGGAAATTTATGTAATGTGTGCTATAATTGTCCATAAAAATTATTTTAGTGTTATTCTAGGGTATTTCTCTTGATTAAAATGTCTCTCTCTACGACTATACTTTCTCGAACAATACTCTTATATATGCTTATCGGTTAATATTAAAATGGCTTATTTATAATAATCAAAATAAATTATAAAGGTTTTGTTCACATAATCTACTTTTTTGCAAATCTAATAATTTATCTTGCATATTACTACTATTCATAGTAATCTTTTTGTAAAATAATTTCATTTTCTCTAAGTATTTGAAAGTCATTATTTCATAATGCTAGAAGACTCTCCATAAGAGGTGGTGATATGCGTTTTGGAAGAAAAAGAAAGAAAGAGCAGAAGATTGATTAGGTGCCTAAAGAAAATAAAAATTCAAAGCCTTGCTTTGGCGAGATAGCTCACATATTTTATTTTCTATATATGTTGTCACATGTATCTACTTATTTACTGATGAATAAATCTCTTAATTGCGTAATTAAGTTAGGTGGCAGGTTTGGGTAATTAAGAGGAAAGTGGATGGATGGAGATGGGGATAGTAATGCCCTTTGCACTTAAAACTTACAAATATTCCCAAATTGTGTCCATCAAAGTCTTAAAAATTACAAAAAATTCCCAAATATGTGAGCTATCTCGCCAAAGCAAGGCTTTGAATTTTTATTTTCTTTAGGCTTTTTGAAATTTATTTCAACATGAGCCAAGATCGAAGCCACGACTATTCGACACACTATACCACACCGTCGTAACTCGTAACGCAACAACTAAAGACCAAACCCGGATTATCGTAACAGAAACATTAATTTCTTTACGAGTCGAGAGGACCCGAACCCGAAGAGGAGATGGATAGTGGCAAAAAGACAACAATAATGTTAAGTTCGAATCTCAAACACCCACCGCCACCGACACGCTTCTTTGAAGTGGCGTTTTCAGTAAATAACTCCAAAATCGAAGGGTATTTTAATTACAAACACTGAACACTTGACTTTAAAGTCGTTCCCCTAACGATGTGGTTTAAACTAAAACAAATGGTCCTTTCTATCTTAAACCCACTTTCTCCTGTTTCTAAAAAAGTCATCTTCTTACCCATCATCTCTCTCCTCTCTGCGCATCCCTCTCTTTCTCTCTCTTAACCCTAAAAAAAAACACTCCAAAAATACTCGTCACGCGCCACCACATTCCCAACTTCTAGTTACCCATTACACCTTCTCCGTCTATGGCGTCAGACGCCGTTAAGTATATGCCAATCCAAGGAGGCGGCGGAGGAACAACAACAACAACAACAGCCGCCGTCGCCGACATCAAGAGCTTCTTCTCCGCCTTAAAACCCAAAAAAACCTCAACTTTTGCTTACGCTTTCGTCATAACCTTCGTCTTATTCACTCTCTTCTTTGCTTTTAGTCCTTCTCCAAACTCATCTTCTCCTTGGTTCTCTAATATCTTCTCTTCCTCCACACCAACTACAACATCAGACAACACTTCCGGATCTCAGTTCTCTTCTATCTTCTCCTATATTATCCCCAATGTCACTTCAACCAAACCCACCAATAGATCCAGCGACGCCACAGATCCTATCTCTGTTAACGCCACTTCTCCTCCTCTCAATTCTTAGGGAGGATTATTAGGGAGGATTATTATCAAGAAGGTAGCAATGTGTATCACGAACTCGCTGTTCTTGAAGCTTTCCGCAAAGCTTTGACTACATGGGGTCGATGGGTTGAGAAGAATGTGAATCCAACAAAGTCCCTTGTCTTCTTTAGGGGCTATTCCGCTTCTCATTTCAGGTAAAATGGAGATCATCTTTGAAGCGATCTTAAGTCTTTTAATGACTGCATAAATTGTTGTTAATCTAAATCTTGACACTTTTTGGAATTGTTTTTGCAGTGGTGGGCAATGGAACTCAGGAGGAGCATGCGATAGTGAAACAAAACCGATCAAGAATGACACATACCTAACCCCATACCCGTCTAAAATGAAGGTTCTTGAGAAAGTGCTAAGAGGTATGAAGACTCCAGTCACGTATTTAAACATCACGAGGTTAACGGACTACAGGAAGGATGGTCACCCGTCTGTATACCGGAAACACACCTTAACGGAAAAGGAGAAAAAGACACCATTGTTGTACCAAGACTGCAGCCACTGGTGCCTCCCTGGAGTTCCCGACTCTTGGAACGAGATCCTATACGCTGAGCTGCTCGTTAAACTCAGTCAGCTCGGGCAAACACAACGGAAACCTTAAGGTTTTTCTACCCCCCAAATACTTGTTTGATCTCAACACTTTGCTTTCTATTTGATGGTAATTTGTTGATTATAGAATGTGTAGAGTAAAAAAAAAAAAAGATTAAAAAAAAATATTGATCACCAGGTATCTTTGCTACTATTGGTTGTAAATGCTTTTGTCACGACGAATACTATATTTAGCTCCAAGAATGAGGTTACATGTAAACGTTTCTTACGATTCCAATTATTTATTACAGTAATGTTATTATCGTTACACTAATGTTTGATGATCTAAATAAAGCATGACTGGAGCCAAAGGAAAAAAAGTAGAGCATGGTTTTGCTATGTGTTTTTTGATTGTTTTAATGTTGATGGAAGTTATAACAGTTTTATCATGTGAACGGAAGAATTTGCGTGGAACAATGGATGTGAGAGTTTGATGTGGAATTTGTCGATCACCGACATCAATTGAAAATAATAAACAATTTGTCCAAATTGGGGAAATAATGAGATTTGAAGACAACGGGTTTGGTCACACGATGTTTTCACATGGGATGTTTGGACTTTTCGACCACGAGGGTCTTAAGAAAAGGTCGTTAGGTCAAATGCTTTTATGAGTTTAAGTGCGTTTTGATCCAACCTGGTGCAGTTGTTCGTCACGTGGCGTACTTGGGGTTACCTATTAAACTCTGTTATAATCCCTAGTAATTAATTTACTAGAAGAGTCATACATGTGACTGTTTGGTTGGAGATTGGGAAAAGCAGAAGAAGTGTGTATGTTTGTGTAGAAAGTAAGATTACGAATGCTTAAAATTGATGAAAACT
>NC_025692.1:24793927-24796493 GCF_000633955.1 Camelina sativa | reverse complement strand
AAATTACTTTTTAAGCATCCAACAACAACTTGTGACAACATACAATGGTACTGATTGTGTTAAATCATTCATGAAGGAACATGCGCGCATCAAAAGTTCAAAACTATACTAGAAGGCCCATACGAACATTTCCCAACGTTCTTGGTTAATCGCAACAACTTCGGTGTACGTCTGATGATAAAATGAGCTCATCAAAGCTCTTAACTATTCGTGTATTAATTATCAATGATTTGGACTGGAAAACTATGGGAAATTAGCGATTAGTCAGACGAAATATTTTAAGCCCATCCCAAATAAGAAACTTGTATGGATTTGTAATGAACCAATTTGGTCCCACTTTGCTTATTGCAGAATCAGATTTCATTCCAAAGTTGCTGCAAATAAATTACATTAGTTTTGCAATAGAATCACGTGATGGAAAAATTGTGACTGGTTTTGGACTTTCGGTACCAAAAAAATCCATACAAAAAAGAAAAAATAATAATAAAATAAACTCGATAATCGAACCTAAATTTTGGTGAGGATTTTGTGAACGACAAACCCTTTTGCTTTAATCAAAAATAAAAGTATACAAGATCAAACCAAATATTTTCCCTTTTTCTTTTGTCTTCTATCGTTCAATAAACATGTCATGATGTCAACCCTTTTCCTCCATCTGTGTTTTTTTTTATAATCCGGTTCCATCCAAGAAAAACAAAACACTGACCAGATAGTCGATCTATTCCTCTTTTAAAATTGGAGACGGTCGTCCCAAATAATATGAAAAGTAAATCTAAATATACACAAGAAGACCCAAATTTAAACCATGCACACTCGACCGTTTGCGCTAAAACTGTAACCATTTATTTCGCACGTGCTTCTCATGAAACTTGTTTGGCCGAACGAGGCTTAACCGGACAGTGCAACGGTGACGTAGCCAAACCTAGGTTTTGGGAAACTGACGTGGCCGGCTGTGTTGCTGAGGTGGCAACACGTTCGCAAGAAGGGCACATAGTGAGAGTAGTGGCCGGAAGTTGCATGTAGAACGGTGTGGAAGTCTTCAAGGTTCTCAATTCTTTAACCTCTTTTTGAAGCCTCCGGTTTTCTTCGGTTAATGACTCACAGCATCTCTTTAGGTATTCACAGTCCACTTCCGTTTGCTTCAGCTTTGTCCTATTATATTATCATATATCAGTTACAATAAACATAATATGTATGACATTGTGGTTAATTATGTAAAGAAGAGCTTCTTTTTTTGGGGGGTCAAATTATGTAAAGAAGAGTTATGATTTGTTTGCCTTTTTATAAATAAGTCACTATAAGCAATTATGTATGGATATGATGAGTGGAAGTGATATACTACTTTTGCACGAAAAATGACAAAGGATAGACATGCGACAATATGGTATTATTACTCGTGATGCATTTCGTCCTCATCCCTTTTTCAGAAATTAATCATCACCTAAAAATATACTACTTCCAATGAAGGGAAAAAAACGTTTAGTACGTAGAAAAAAAATGAATATATATTAATTTAAGCTAACCTGGCTCGTCTGTTTTGAAACCAAACTTCAACCTGACGAGGACGAAGATTCAACTGTTTCGCCAATGCAATCTTCTGTTTCTGCAATGTTTAAAAAATAATAAAACAAACATTTAAGGCTAAGGCTTTGTTTTTTTCTTTGAAAAGTGAATAAAACAAATTCAAGAAAGATATCGTTTTATATATTGAAAAGTCAAGAATGGGAAACGAACAGGATTAAGGGTACTGTGTTCTTTGAAGCTGTCTTCAAGAAACGCTGACTGGTCTTTAGAGAGTCTTAGTTTTTTCCTGGTGGATCCGTTTTCGTCATCGTTGTCTTCGTTGCTGGCTCTTGAAGCTGACCTCTCCACTTCATCATCAATATCTCTCTTGTTGTTTCTTCTCTCGTAACCATAACTCTTAATCCCAAAGTCCAATTGGAACGACGAAGTTACACTGTTCGGAGGCGATACTGACATACTAGGCACCGCTTCCTCCACCTCATCTTCCTCTTCTGCCACCACCGTAGCTACTCCTGAGAGTATTCGTCCTTCTTGCCGACCTGTAAATTTAGTTCATGTCCTTTAGATAAATCAACGAATATTTTTTTTTTTTTTAATAATTAGATAAATCAAACTAATTCGGATAAAGTTAGGTATTTTTCTTAATCAAAGACATCCACAATTGATATATTTTTTTTCTTTTGATCAAAGAATATTTTAAAACCTGGTCCTTCTTTCTTGTCACAAATCAGACAAACCATTTTTGGAATCAGAAACATCCCATCGACACATTTGATACATTCAGAAAATAATATTCTTATAACCGTAAGTATTATGGAATATAAGGAAAAAACATGTAAGCCAAATTAGGGATTCTAATAAAATTTCATATGTTACAGTGATAAAACATGTAATCACACCCTTTTAGTTCGAGGAATTATATTATTGAGCTTTTTATTAACTGAAAAGGAGTTTAAAGACCCTTACCGTTCTCAGGGAGCCAATTAGGGAAGTGAAGCTGAAGCTGTAGTGGTGGATCTACAGAAGACGAAACCCTAAATCC
>NC_025692.1:24791722-24792921 GCF_000633955.1 Camelina sativa | reverse complement strand
TTCACATCCTCTACCGAGGGAGACGAAGAGGATGATAACGATCTGTGACCAGCAAAAGCAACATCTAAACCCATGCAGAACCCAAGATCCTTGTCGGAAGTTGAGGTCGACGAGGCAGATGGATTATTAATCTTCGAGTGCTTCTCCAAAAAAGGGAATTGTTTCTTCGTATTGTCGCCGAGAGACAACGCTAGTTCCATCGCTTACGAAGGAAAATAAGAGTTTTAGAGAGGGAGAGAGAGAGGGGACTCGGGGAGAGACTCGATCGGAACAAGAAGATCTGTTATCTTCCTTATGGAGTGATGAGATGAAAGTGAAACCCCACTTATTTATTTCCAAGTTCATTGTATTTTAATAATAATACTCACTCCGTTTCAAAATATAAGATGTTTTAGAGAAATTTATTGTTTCATAATATAGGATGTTTTCAATTTTCTATACAATTTTTAGATTAGTTTAATTTTTATATTTTGCAGTATTGTTTCTGATTGGTTGAACTTGTTAAAAGTAAAAACTTTTTAATTTGCGTGTTTTAGTTAAAACATCCTATATTTTGAAACGGAGGGAGTATATATTTATGTATTATGAACAAAATATTGGATCATCTTATAAATTCCTTAAGACATGTGACTTTAAGTCATCATTTTCTTAGTTAGTGGAATAATGAATAGGTTATATTTATGTAAATATATATATATATATATATATATATATATATATATATTTAATATACGTGAAATGTGTCAAGTGTTTCTATGAAATTATTGAAAGATTATCTTTCTATAACATATACTTTTCCCTTCTGTTTTAGACTTTTAGTTTCTTGTCACTACCGGGAAATGTACTATTTTGGGGTTGATATGGATTTAAGGAGATCGATTGACCGACAACTGCCATTCACATACGCACGTGAATGCATAAATATATCCCACATTCTTACACGAGACTGGCGCCTTGTGTCTTTGTTGTTATATTACTCCATCTCTATATATACAAATATGCATTTATGTTTGTATTTATAAGATCCAAAATTCGAAAATTTCGTATGCAATTCTTCCATTTTAAGATACTTTTCAAATATATATAAAAGAAAACATTCAAACTTATACTACTTCATATCATCGGAAGGTTTTTATGGCAATCAATTAGATATATATATGTGTAAAAGTTGGAATATATATATATATATATATATATAT
>NC_025692.1:24787077-24790984 GCF_000633955.1 Camelina sativa | reverse complement strand
TATATGTTAGTAACTATATTTCGGTATTTTCGGAGCCTCTTATATTAAAATAAATAGTTCGTCGTTCACAATGCAGCCATTGAAGAGATAAGGAATAGTGATTTTCCTGAAGATGTGAGAGACTGTGTTTGTTGAAAATTATTGAAGACCATAATTATTTTGACCGGCCAGCGTAATTCTTGGTCACACGTTAATGATTAGGACTTTGATTTTCTTAAGTTTTAAGAGATATAAACCAAAGTGGAAGTTGTTGGATAAAAAAAAAATAGTGACGGTTGACATTGTAGTTACCGTTTATTGCTGTAATTAATCAATGGTCGGTGAAGTAAGTTAATCACTAAAGTGTAATTTTTTCTTAATTTACATAATTATTGACTGAATGACTAATTGTTGATATTGAATTAGATAACATGTATTTTTCTCTGATATATGAAAATGTTTCTGTAATATGCTTTGCTAACAGTAGCTGTGATTGTTTATAGCGGCGGATAAACAAATGACCTATATCTTGTTTATATTTAGAAACGGGACAAACTAAATTAGCGTGACTAATTCACATAACTAAAAGGTCATAATTAAGTTGGATTACTCGATTAAAGGGAATGGAAAAATTATGCTGTACCGAAATACAAAGGGGCGAACAAAACATAATGATTAACGATGATACTTAATGATACGAAGAAGAAGCAAAATGTGATAACGATGACCCATCAAACGGTCACGAAAACACCCAATTAATTTTTTTTTTTTTTTTTTTAAGTTTGACCAAAATCGTTATTGGTTCAAAACTTTATTCATTACAGTGATGGTCCTAGAAAAAAAAAAACTTGATTAATTTGTTCTTACCCAACATCATCAATACATTTCCATTAATTATACAACTTCTTTTTTTAACTTATTGCAAGTTGCTTTCAAGAAAAGTTCTGGACATTAAATAGCTTCATTATTATGTATATGAATGGTAACATGTCATAGATATGATATGAGAGTTGGTTTCAAATTAGTACGTTGTCATTAATTACAAAAAAAAACTGTAGTAGGGTCTTGATTGAATAATTCATGGAATAGTCGAAAAAAATAATGTAACTCTACTGATTTTTTTTTTACCAATCATAATGACATTCGAAGTTTTGCTATATTACAACCTACGTACGGACCAAAATTTATATCATTCTAAAGTGTTTTCAGCCACATAAATTTGTTCATCTAGTGATTTTGCCGTTTATTACTTTATTGTGTATAGAGTTCTACATGTCGATAAACATACTCATAGATGTGCTATGGTTTTTTTTGGGTCTATCAGCCACATATGATTCATTTGAATGTTTTTTTTCAGCCACATTAACTAACTTATATACTATCCATTTCTGCCTTCTACAGGTATGATTATAACTTCTAAAAGCATGTTTTTAAAAATTTATAGAATTTGGGAATGGGAGTTATGGCTAAAACATGAAAAGAGAGTGAAAGGAAAGGACCCACACGCGTGGGACGCGGATGATAGATATCCTCAACTAAGATTGGGGTGTCATGCTTTTAGGCTCCTTGCAATTATTGAAGTCATGCATACTCTTATTATTGTGAATTTATGATTATTAGTATGTCAAGAGAAATTTTTTGGCATCTCAATCTTTCTCTCAATTATTTCTCTCTGTCCTACTACATTCATTATTGCATTCTATTTTTTGTTTGGATCCCTTTTTATGATTTTATCTATCCACCATATTTTGAATTTCAGTATGTTGTGTGTAGTATGTATACACAATTAAACACCCGCCGATGTTGTTCAACAGGTATATGGCTTTCTTAGAGAATCCTATGTACATATCATTAAATAGTCTTGAGTTGTAGACATGATCAACCCCATGTATATTTTTATGTAACGGATATATAGTTCGTGGACAATGTAAATTCCGTCAACTTTAAAACCACATTTAGGATTCATACATCCTATACTATGCATGGTAATATTTTCAGTTAGGGGTTCTATGATTCCCATGCAAAGCATACATGGATATTAATTAATATAAACCTTTTCATTTTCCCCAACATAATAGATTGTTGTAATAAGCATCGTAATTTGACCAACCCACATAAAATCCAATCGTGATTTAGTATAAAACCTAATATGAACATACATGTTACATGCTGGTACGTAGTTAACCACCAACTAAAAAATGAAAAAAAAAAAATGATGGCTTGCGTAACTGAAATCAAAATTGGTTTTAAACAAATTTCGAACTCGTCTATATACCACCCCATTGGTGGCAAAAAATGGTTGTTGCTGTCGTTTCTTCCACGGCTATAAAGAGAGGCCAGCTTGCCTATGCGGCAGTAGAGGAAGGGTGTGACAGACTAAAACTCTAATAGTATAAAAAGTTATTTAAATTTTTTTTGAATAAACTTTTTGTGTATTCATCTGAATTGTCATGACAATGGAAAACCCATGTTTAAAAAAAACATATTATCGTAACAACTTTTTTTGGTAGTTGCTGACATTTATTTCGACAAAGGTTCACAAACATCCATATTTTACCAAAAGGAAGTTGAAGATGAGAGAGTCACGTGACAACGTGCCTGATGAAGTAATTATGAAATAATTGAATTGATGAACGAGTTGAGGGTCCACTTTGTCTTGCTTGAGAAGAGGCAAATCTACACACAGGCAATCATTTGCTCATGGGACCTTTTTTTTTCCTTTTCTTAAAACTTAAGTTAGCGTTAAATATATTCGTGCATTTCTTCATTGTTCATCTTTTATTGTCGTCCTCTCAAGTGTTAAAAGTTATTTACCTACATGTTGAAACTATATTAACTATATGTCACGAGAGAGAGAGAGAATCAGAGACTAATTAAGATTTTTTTTTTTTTAACTTTTTATGTAGCTTTATGTCAATTTTACAATAATCAACACATATAGTGCATCTCTAGTAATTAGTTACTACATTCGACTAACAAATACTATGATTGAGATTGACATATAGCTTTCACTTTTTATTTTCAGTATTCCTTTGACTTTTTCTCAAACACTAATAAGATTTGTAGATCAATACCTACCATGCTCTTTTACGGTTCTCTTTTGTTTTGCGGTCAATTTTGATGGTTTTGATTCACAACTTTTCTTCCACTAAGTTTGTCACAATTCATTATCATCGTCTGCTTCAATTATATCAATTTTTGTTTCCAAATTTCCGATGACACATGTGGTTACACTCCTAATCATTTGTATAAAACTTCCATTGATGATACCATCGGAATACTTCCATTGATAGGGAACGTACGTAAGAGTATTACATAACACATCTGTTAGTTCCAACCCATCTACATATGAGTTCAACCCATCTACAGAAGCTATTCGACTAAATTTAAAACTTTCATAATACACTAGATTGACTTTTATCGAAGCTCAAAATCAACCCATTAACGAATTAATGAACGTCAGGATGAAAACTTCCCTCTCACACAAAACAGATCACTAGTGCAAAAACAAAAAAACAAAAAAATTGCTTCCTTCCTTATTATAAGTTGAGTTGATAGAAACAACCTTCACATTCAATTTTGTCTTCTTTTAAGCTTTTTCTACATTGTTTTAAAAATTAGATACTTGAGAAGTTTGAACTGTGATAGGATTTCTTTATGGTAATTCAATTTTTTTTATTCATTCATTCTTTGAGATATTTGAGATATTTATTTAGTTATACCATATTTTAGTGATTCTATTGTAATTTTTCACTTTAATTTACAAAACATCATAAATTAGATAATATATATACTGTATGTGGTCTTTGTAATATTTTTAGTTCTTTACATCTACAGCCAAAAATTAATGTTGCTGTCAAAAATTAAAAAAAAAAAAAAAAAAAAAAAAAAAAAAAAAAAAAAAAAAAAAAAAAATTTTTTTTTTTTT
>NC_025692.1:24778549-24786979 GCF_000633955.1 Camelina sativa | reverse complement strand
AAAAAAAAAAAAAAAAAAAAAAAAAAAAAAAAAAAAAAAAAAAAAAACAAATACAACGTAACTTTTTTTTTCTTTGTGCACCAATACAACGTAACATTGTACTTAAAAATCTATAGAGGAAGATAAGAGAATCACATTCGTATTTGAGCAGGTTGGCGTGGAAGGTGACCGATTTATCTTGACCGCAAAATCAGCCCATTGAATAATATGCTGTCTCCCCTAAATTTCGAATTGAAATATTTTTTTTGATTTTGTCGGTGAAATCATTCCACAAGGACTGTAATGATGGTTGATAATTCGATATACATGTTGGACGGTTTTTTTCCATCGTCATTGATTTGGTGATTCGTAAAATAATTTGTCAATGATAAATTCTCTGTCGGAGCCCACAAGATTAAAGTTGGTCTTATATAACTAAAGTGAAGACTTTTAATTTTCTGCAATCCTCACTTCGATACAATAGTAAAAACTGTAAAATATTTTGCTGATTTTTCAGTGATTTTACGTAGGTTTTAATTATCATTAATTTAGAAAGATTAAAATGGAATAGGAGCTTTAATTAAGGAAATCAACTTCCGTTAACCTTCTTACAGTCTAACCTAATCTCTCCATTACTACCAGTCAAGGGACTAATGTTCCCCATGTTGATCATGGACTGTGCAAAGGTCTGAAAAAACAGAGTCTGGTTACTTGCAAAGGACGTAACGATCGCGATGGTGGATGAACCGGTGGTTGAGAACAGCTCTTGATCTGACTGAAGAAGCCCATTGTTGCTCTGAAGGTTGGCGAAGTAATTGTTATCGAACGCATCAGGTGTGCTCAGGTCGAGATTGGTGATCGTTGTTGCGCTGCCGTTTTGAGGACATAGCTGTTGCAGACTGCTGAGAAGCGTTGAATTTAGAGTCGGGTCGGGGTTTCCTGTCCCGCTGAAATTGAATAGTCTGTTGTTAAACACTCCACATCGAGCACGCCCGAAGGTATGCGCTCCTACGTTGATCCACAAAGATGGGATTAGGGTTCTGTTTCAACTTGTGTCGTAAGTAACTAAACATGTATATGAAATTACCAGATAAAGCTACTAGATCGTTCGAATTTAGCCCGACAGCCGAAAATTTAGATGTGATGTTGCTAAGGCTTTCGACTGGAGAAGGAATGGCTGAATTTGCCCCTGCAAGGTTTGCGGTGAGACTATCTCTTCTTCCTAGTAATACAGTCCATGATGGCCCTCCTGCCTGAAGATGATCAATTCAAACGTACATATATTAATCTTTACCAAGATAATATTTAGTTATGATTTGTAATGTTCACAAAGAACGTGTAGTTACCAATGACACGGAAGCCTCAGAGGCAAGAGCTAAAACATCAGAGCAAGAGACAACACCAGGGCAAGCGTTTTCGAGGGCAGTCTTGATATTATCGACAACATTGAATCCTCTTGCTGAGTTTGCATTCGGACCAGCGTTCTTTTCGCTCTGGATGCTTCCACTGACGTCGTCAAGCAAGATCGACGCATCACAACCCTTTAAAAAAATAAAGAAGCAAATTAAGTAGCGGTTTAGAGCGAAACATATTAAAATAGGGATTAAGTTAAAGAGTTTCATTGAGAAAGATTAGTGTACATTAACAAAGCAGTCGTGAAAATGAAGGCGGATGAGGCTGGCTCCGATTCTTGTATCGGACTGAAGAGCTTGCTGAATAGTGCTGCGTACGATGGCAGAGGCGTTAGGGCAAGTCCCAGAGTAAAACGTTGCGTTTAGTTGAGCAGATGATGTCCCAAACATTGAGGAAACGATAGCAATAAGACTGATGATTAACAAACCATCACGAGTAGGAAGATTTGTTACAGCCATTGATTAATTAGGTTTTGATAAATGATGATTAAAATTTTTGATTAGTTATTTCCACTGATTGGTGCGGAACTTATGACCTATTCCTGATCATTTTGAAATAATTGTATATATAGAGAAAACGTTGATTAAACGCGTATTTGTTGACTGATCATGAAAGTGAAAGATTTTGGATGAAGCCAAATAATTTGAGAATAACGTGTGTGTGTTTGTCTACATAGTCCAAAAGATGAGAAAAAACGCTGGTGTTTCTACATTTTGTTTAGTTGAAATTAATATGTCTTTAGGTTACACTATCTCCATCACATGCATTATTGTAATCGATCCCACGCGGTTGGTAAAATGAAGTTAAAAGATTTTTGCCTTCTTGAGACGAAATCGGTGGTTTTATTCTTTCTTTAATAGAAAATAAGTATGATAAAATAAGAAAATAAGAAAATAAGTACTATGATTAATTAACACACTAAAATAAGTATGACAAAACCATACTTCAATCTCAAAATTATTTTTTTACAGCAAACATCTTTAATGCACTTAGATTCCCATGTTCAAAAATGGGAATTTATATATATAAACGTGGACAAAACCAAGAGAATGTGAGAGACGATATCTCAATTCTCATAATGAATGCAAAGTTTTCGATGAATTTTTTACAAAGCTAGGCGACAAAATTTGTTTATAAGTCACATTCTGTGAACGATCAAAAATAGTAGTATTTGAAAGAACCGCCCCTTCAAATGTATATAGTTGTTGGAGCTTTACAGCTGTATTTTCAAAAAGAAAAATAAAAATTCATAATCACTGATTTTGAGGAAGAATCTGCTAAAGTCTTACTTGGGAGAATTTTGGAGATGTTTTTTTTTACATTAACTTTTGTAGAATAATCATTCAAAGATTTTTTTTTTTTCTTTTTTTTTTGCTAAAGTGCAAATATCATTACAAATGAAGGGATTTGGTTTACAAAAACGTCAACCAAAGATTTGGTTTCTTGGCAAAAAAAAATGGAAAACAAGAAAACTAAATATCGCAAATTACATCTTTAAGAAAACAACAGTCAAAGCAACCAGATTTGCATACGCTTTTTAGGGGAGGTATTGGTTTAGGATTTGGAAATAATTTTAATGATTTTATGTTCTTGCTGATTGTTAGAATCATAGAAAATTGAAAGTTAAAAATGAAGGATTTTAAGAGATTGTTTAGGAAGTTTTTTAAAATCTTGATGATTTGTTTTTTCTAATCTTGTAAAATTTTTCTATTTGATGAAAGAGTTTTCATGACTTTTGTTGTGAAGGAAGTGATATAAAATCCTAAACCAATAACATAAAATTTGAATTCATTAACAATCCAAGATTCCTTTGTTTTATTTGCATAACATAAAACTTTTAATGACTTTATAAAACTCTTAATCCAATAACACTAGATTTATCAAGATTTTTAGATAACTTTTTACAAATCCACAACCAATAACATCAAATTTTTAAAGAGTTTTTAAAAGTCTTGATTGAATAACAACATGTTTTACCTAACTTTTAAAGTCATTAAAATTCTTTCTAAATCCTAAACCAATACCTCCCCCTTAAAGCGTTTATGAACTTGTCGTGCAGTGATAGAGTTCCTGACCTCACGGTCTATGTCTTTGAAGATTACTGAGGGCATCACAATCACCTGGTTATGGTACAGGTTGTTGCGTTGTATCCAGATGGCATAAATAACAGACTGACCTACAAGTTTGTGGAGAGTCGTCGGTGCTCTGTCTGTTCCGCTGCTCATCCAGGTCATCAAGTGATCCCAAGAGCCAAATCTTGACACCAGTAAGTCCAGTTTCCTGCTTACGACGTTCCAAATCGAGGCGGCAAAGTCACAGGATAAGAAGAGATGGTCTCTTGATTCTGGGAGGAGGGAGCATAGTTCATAGGTGGTGTTGATGTTCATTCCCCATCTATCCAACCTTGTCCTTGTAGGTATATGGTCTTTACTCGCTATCCATAAGGTGAAGGCATGCTTTGGGGTCGCGCCTTTGAACCAAATAGTGTTGTGCCACATGACCACTTCTGCTCTTGGTCGAAGGATGGCCCAAGTTCTTGAAGAGGAGAAGCCAAAGCACTTCTTATTCTCCACTACCCATGCATAAGAGTCCGCACTATGTGAATAATGAGGGTTACTAATGGTGGTTAGGTGGACATGTAGCTGGAGAGCTTTCTCGGATCGGGGATCAGCTAGTTTCCAGCCTTGAGGGTTGCAAGCATCCGCTACCTGTGCAAATAAGGGGACTCTTAACTCTCAAGGCTCTTGATTTCCGATAAACTTGATGAGTGGTCCGAAAGGTGTCCAAGTATCAAACCAGAAGCTTGCTTTTCTTCCATTTCCAATGGTGCAACTGATGAATCTCTCCGCCAAAGGTCTCAATCTTAGCAAGCATCTCCAGTTCCAAGAGTCAGAGGTTCTTTCCGGTTGATCCCAGAAACTAGTTACGTTGCTGCAATTATGGTATTTATGCAAGGCAACCCATAGTGAGCCGCTCTCCGAGAAGAGAAGTTATATCATTCGCAAACATAGAGCTCTATTCCAAGTAGCATATCTTCTTAATCCAAGACCCCCTTCGGAGCGAGGTTGACAAACTTGGGACCAAGATATCTTTGCTATGCCAACCTTATCAATATGTCCCGACTATAAGAAACGAGAGCACAACGATTCAATTTTTCTGATGCATCCCAGTGGAAGAATGAATGTAGAGATCCATAAATTGACAATTCCTGAAATTTCAGATGCAATTATTTGAACCCTTCCGGCAAAGGAAAGAGATTTAGTAGCCCAAGAATTGAAGCGAGATTTGATTTTCTCTATAAGAGGAGCATACTCTGAAACTTTCAGCTTCCTACTCATCAGAGGCAGACCTAAGTAACGTATAGGCAAAGAACCCAGTGTGAAACCATAGCTTGTTAGGGCAGTTGATTCAGCCAGAGTCAAGCCGGCATGAAAGAGCTGTGTTTTTTCTCTGTTCATGTGCAACCCAGACCAGCCTGCAAAGTCCTCCAGGGTTTCATAGATACCATGCAATGATGAACTGCTTCCATCGAAGAAAATCATCACGTCATCTGCAAACATCAGATGGGAGATTTCTACTTCTGAAGTTCTAGGATGGTATGAGATGTAGCCTGATGTATACCTTAATCGGAGTAAGCCCGAGAAAAACTCCATGGCTAAGACAAATAAGTATGGTGACATTGCGTCCCCTTGCCTGAGCCCCTTGGTGCTTTTAAAGAAACCTCATGTGTGACCATTCACCGTGACTGAGAAGCTGGCGGTGGACAAACATTCCTGTATCCATCCTATGAACTTCTCAGGAAGGTTGATAGCTCTGAGGGTTGCAATGATAAAACCCCATCTGATAGAGTCAAATGCCTTTCTTAAATCAACCTTAAGCATTGCACTGGGAGGAATCGTTTTCTTGTTGTAGCCTTGTACAATGTCTGTGGCGAGTAAGACATTCTCAAGTAGCAGGCGACCTGGCATAAAAGCGGATTGGGCATGACTGATTACCGAGGGTAGAATGTTCTTTATTCTACCTGCTAAGAGCCTTGATATGACCTTATACACCGTGTTCAGGCAAGAGATGGGACGGAAATCAGAGACTGTAGAGGCATTGGAAATTTTTGGAATAAGGACCGTGTTTGTTGCGTTCCATTGTTTAAGCAGCTGACCCGAGTTGAAGAATTCAAGAACGGCTTCAGTGACTTCACCGCCTATGAAAGACCAACAACCAGCAAAAAATTCTGATGAGTATCTATCCGGTCCACTGGCTTTGTTCCTTGGCAAGGAGAGAAAAGCTGCTTTAATCTCTTCCACAGAGAAATGAGAGTCCAAAACTAGCTGTTGAGTGGAGGAGCAAGTGAAATTTAGAAGGTTGGTGATGTCATCCTGAAGAAATAGGGGATGATCTTGTTCTCCTCCAAGATTGTTGTGGAAGTAATCAACACAATGGTTTTGGATCTCTTGCTGGCTTTCGAACATGTTACCCGTACCATCAAGAAGAAAGTGAATATGATTCAGGGCTTGTCGAGAGGAGGCCATCTTATGAAAATAAGAAGTGTTTTTGTCTCCCTCCCTTAGCCAAGTCACTCTTAAGAAGCTTTCCTCTTCACGAGAGAGGATAATCCACTTCTGGTTTAGGTCCAGTTCGATTTCCGCATTCGCTACACTGGGGTTTTGAAGTGTCCTACTCTGAGCAAAAAGAAGGTTCGCATGAGCTTCTTCTGTATGTTTCTCGAGATCGGAGTAGTTCTGTTTGCTGAATTCTCGAATGATCATCTTCAAGGCTTTTAGCTTCTCAGATACTCTAAACATTGGAGAACCAGTAACGTTGAGAGAAAACCATTCAAGGCAGATCAATGGGAAATCTTCATCCTGCAACAGAAAATTGTAGAATTTGAATGGTTTCTTTGTCTTGGGAGCTGCTGAATGAAGACTTATCCCACAGGAAACATGATCAGAGAACGCCAGATCACCGAATAGACCCAGTGAAGCAGGACAAGCCGTGTTCCACTCATCATGCTAGAATACGGTCCAGTTTTTTGGCGACGGATCACTTTTTCTCTTATTCCACCATGTGAAGGTAGGTCCTCTATAGTTGAGGTCGGTGAGAGAAGCATTGAACAAAGCGTCCCTGAAGTTTCTAGTAGGCCTGTCAACAGTTGAACCATCATCGAGAGAATGCTCCTCCGGATGTAGAATATGGTTGAAATCGCCAAGGACGGCCCAAGCCTTACCACACACTCTCGTGTCTGAAGAAAAAGTTACGAGCTCGTCCCATAGAGACTGTCGCGTTGCATCATCGTTTGTTGCGTACACAAAAGAAACCACAAAAACCCCCGAGCTCTCCGGGAACTGAACCTCACAGCTGATCATTTGAAGGGATTTGCTGATGACCAAAACTTTGACACTAGGGTGCCAAATAGTCTAGATATTCCCTAAATCTGAAAAACCATAGTTATTATCAAAGAGCCAACTTGGCAACATAGCTTTGACGAACTTCTGCTGCTTAGGTTGCTTCACGTGTGTCTCCACGAGACTACCAAAAAGGGGTTGATGGCGTCTAAGCCATTTCTTAAAACCGCGTCTATGTGAGGCTGAATTAAATCCTCTGACGTTCCAACAAAAAATGTCTACCGACATATAGTTATTTATCGACATAGGTTTTATAGGTATTTGGGGCCTTTGCCCCTCGCACTTTGTTGCTGCCTCTGGGACAACACTTCCGTGAACTTTGCTTCATCCTCCAGGTTAAAGTCCTCATCTTCTGAATGTGAAGAGGGTACATCGGACGAGTCTGCTTCTTCGTCTGATGTAGGCATAATAGTGATTCCCATAATCATTCAAAGATGCGCGACTAGCACCGGAGTATCTTTAAGACATAGTTTATAAATCTTAAAATGGGCTTAGAATAAATTATGATTACCTTTTTCTGATTATTGACACAAAATTCATGTATTAATCACTTGATAATAATATCACTAAACCTTTTCTCTTTATATTGTTTCAAGTCACTTTATAATGGTTGCTTCCAAATCTGAAATCAAATCTCAACTACTTCGCCACAAGAAGGAAAAACAAAAATTCAACATGATAAATCCATGTATTAATGTATTATTTGGGAATATACTAGACGTGACACATTCATGCATGTATTTGGGCGTAATAAAGTTTTTAAAATATTGAAATCATCACAAGTACTGTAAAACAAAACCCTACCACTCAGTTCAAAACTTATTTATTTTTACAAAATGGTTAAGCTTAAGAGTGATATATAATATTTCAAAATGTATAAATGATACAAACGGTGCAACTGAACCCATCATTGTTCACATATCTGCTACACTCACCGGTCCGTCAGATTGTAGTTCAATGTCCGCTGCTTCAGTGGCTGATGACTGTCCATTAATGATATGTCTATATTTTGTCTCTTCTTAGCATGTATTTGCCATGCATTTAGCTAGGATAACTAGTCGTTTTGCATCAATTTCTAGCCTCTTTTGTATATTTTGCATATTTAGGTAGTTCTTGCATCATCCTTGCATACATTGTGCATTTCGGAGTATTTCAGGTATCTAGGAGACGCAGTTCGAGTCACCATTCGATTCCACATCCTTCTAGTCGACCCAACACCATTCGAGTCCACCACTCTCGAGTCACCACTCGAGTCATCACTCGAGTCATCACTCGAGTCTTCACTCGAGCCACCGGTCGAGGGATTCAGCTTTCGACGTTTTCACCAAAGTTGTAGAGAATCATCTTTCCAATGCCGTTTATTTCAAACCAATCGGAGGTATGGTTCAAAAGTTATCATTGTTTTAGTGGACGCATATATACCCGTTCGAGCCAATCATCATGCAACCACTCCACCCTGTTCGAGCAGTTCCATTCGAGTGTGATTTAGCTTTCGTCATCTTCATCAAAGTTGTAGATAGTTGAGTCATCTTTCCAATGTCATTTATTTCAAGCCAATCGGAAGTATGGTTCAAAAGTTCTCATTGTTTTAGTGGATGCGTATACACCCAGCTCGAGCCGCTGCCCGTCGACTCGACCC
>NC_025692.1:24745538-24777453 GCF_000633955.1 Camelina sativa | reverse complement strand
CATATCTGCTACACTCACCGGTCCGTCAGATTGTAGTTCAATGTCCGCTGCTTCAGTGGCTGATGACTGTCCATTAATGATATGTCTATATTTTGTCTCTTCTTAGCATGTATTTGCCATGCATTTAGCTAGGATAACTAGTCGTTTTGCATCAATTTCTAGCCTCTTTTGTATATTTTGCATATTTAGGTAGTTCTTGCATCATCCTTGCATACATTGTGCATTTCGGAGTATTTCAGGTATCTAGGAGACGCAGTTCGAGTCACCATTCGATTCCACATCCTTCTAGTCGACCCAACACCATTCGAGTCCACCACTCTCGAGTCACCACTCGAGTCATCACTCGAGTCATCACTCGAGTCTTCACTCGAGCCACCGGTCGAGGGATTCAGCTTTCGACGTTTTCACCAAAGTTGTAGAGAATCATCTTTCCAATGCCGTTTATTTCAAACCAATCGGAGGTATGGTTCAAAAGTTATCATTGTTTTAGTGGACGCATATATACCCGTTCGAGCCAATCATCATGCAACCACTCCACCCTGTTCGAGCAGTTCCATTCGAGTGTGATTTAGCTTTCGTCATCTTCATCAAAGTTGTAGATAGTTGAGTCATCTTTCCAATGTCATTTATTTCAAGCCAATCGGAAGTATGGTTCAAAAGTTCTCATTGTTTTAGTGGATGCGTATACACCCAGCTCGAGCCGCTGCCCGTCGACTCGACCCCCCAGCTCTAGCCGCTGCCCTTCGACTCGACCCTCCAGCTTGAGCTGCTGCCCGTCGACTCGACCCTCCACCACTCGAGCCAACAAGATCACCCACTCGAGCTACCACTCGTTCGTACATGTCAAGAAGACGTTCCATCTTACACGCTTCAGAAGATTCCCAAACCGACTCTTCATCTTGTCGTTTTAAGTTTTAGGGATTTACATGTTTTTACTATAAATACGTTTTGTTAAGTCTTTGGCAAAAAGATCTTATCTTTTATTCTCGTTTTGTTCTTAAGGTTCTACCTAGCCACCTAAAACGTTTGAGACTTTGTATCCATATATCTTTTAATCCGTTTAGTTTTTGCATTTGATTTCTTCTGCAAAGTTGTTCATCTCATTCTTGTCTATCTTATTATGCTTTGTTCAATATTTTCTGGATTTATGTCTTTGGTGATGATTTCCGGATCTGAGTAGTGCTAGAGTTCTTGGGGATGAGATAGACTAGGTGGAGGATCTTAGGATGTAGAGTGTTTAAGTTTGATTTGTATGGTTCCCTTCTGGACTAGTGTTAGAATTACTAGTTTCTCTCTGATCAATTGGAACTAGGTTCGAGACATTTCCACACCCAAAAGATGTTTGATGAAATGTCTGACCAACTAGTGCCAGAGACTTACGTTCCTAGCCTAAGAGATTAGTTGTCTAGGATGTTTGTTGACGTGAATGAACTTGTTTTTCATGCCATGCTTGATCATGTTTCTCTAGCGAGAGCTAGGTATGGAAGTGGTTGAGTCTGAGTAGCTTTTGCCAAGAGATTGGATTAGCTAAGTTGTGATGTTCATTGTTTAGAGATAGTTTGCTTGTCGTATGTTAAACACTCTATAGACTAGGAGACTCCACTGACATCAATTACTCCCATCCTTAGGACTTTTATCTTTTTGATTGATATTACATTCCTGAGACTGTTTCGTTTGTTCATGCTTAGAATCGTTTTCGGTTTCACTTATTTTTGTTCGCTTCTTGTCATACATATTCGTTTCTAGTTCTGTGACTCATTTCCGTTTTGCATTCTGATCACTCTAGGATTGTTAGACATAAAAACACTCTTTTTGAATTGGCTTAACTTGTGATTGCTTGATTGCATCTTGAGTGGTAGCAACATCCCATTTGGATTGACACCTTAAGTACTACAACTGCATAAGGTTAATTGAACCTACTAGGAGACACACAAAAATCCTAGTATCAATTTGGCGTTGTTGCCATTTGGGATTTGTTTTGCTACATTTAAGATTTCAAGTTTTGCAAGATTAAGTTCTATTACACTTATCATTCTGAGTACTGACTTGTTTTGGTTGTCTGCTTGTTTGTTTTGCATCTCAGGAACCTGTTGATTGCAATGTTGCATGCACACCAGATCAAGAGGACATCATAACCTCCTTCCTGTTATCGACGATATCAACCGATTACAAACACCATGACAAGCTTGTCAACTCACTGATCATCCCGCACCCGTCACAATGGAACAACCGAATGGACCACATCCGGGACCGCGAAACATTGGTGCTGGGGATGCACCGAACACTCATACTCAGCGTGCTGGAATCGTCCCTCCCGTCGTGCAGAACAACAACTTCGTAATCAAGAGTGGTCTGATCTCCATGATCCAAGGAA
The DNA here is from genome assembly GCF_000633955.1 of Camelina sativa. Classification (NCBI taxonomy): domain Eukaryota; kingdom Viridiplantae; phylum Streptophyta; class Magnoliopsida; order Brassicales; family Brassicaceae; genus Camelina; species Camelina sativa. Next base: position 24,775,079 of record NC_025692.1, on the reverse strand, counting down.
ACAAGTTTCACGGGTTGCCTATGGAGGATCCACTCGACCACTTGGACGAGTTCGACCGTCTGTGCAGTCTCACCAAGATCAACGGCGTGAGTGAGGATGGTTACAAGTTGCACCTCTTCCCATTCTCCCTGGGAGACAAAGCTCATCAATGGGAGAAAAACCTTCCCAAGGATTGTTATACATAAAAACACTCTTTTTGAATTGGCTTAACCTGTGATTTCTTGATTGCATCTTGAGTGGTAGCAACATCCCATTTGAATTGACATCTTAACTACTACAACTGCATAAGGTTAATTGAACCTGCTAGGAGACACACAAAAATCCTAGTATCAATTAACCACCTTACAATCTTGTCTAATCTCTCCACTACTCCCAGTCAAGGGACTAATGTTCCCCATATTGATCATAGACTGAACAAACGCGTCGAAAAACAGGGTCTGGTTACTTGCAAAATAATTAACAATTGCAACTGTGTCTGAACCGGTGTTGGAGAACAGTTCCTGGTCTGACTGAAGAAGCCCATTGTTACTCTGAAGGTTCGTGAAGTAACTGTTATCAAACGCATCAGGTGTGGTCAGATCGAGATTGGTGATCCCTGATCCGCTGCCGTTTTGAGGACATATCTGTTGAAGACTGCTGAGAAGTGTTGAGTTCAAAGTCGGGTCAGGGTTTCCTGTACCGCTGAAGTTGAATAGTCGATTGTTGAACGTTACGCATTTACCACGCCCAAACGTATGCGCTCCTATATACGCACATTGGCACAAATTAGGGTTTTGTTTGAATTGAGCCGCAAGTATAACTAAACGTGCATATATGTCAGATGATTTAATTACCAGACAAGGCTACTACATCGGTTGTATTTAGCCCGACAGCTACAAATTTAGATGTTATGTTGTTAAGGCCTTCGAAGGGAGAGGGAAGTGACGAATTGGCCCCAGTCAGGTTTGCGTTGAGACCATCTCTTCTTCCTAATAACACGCTCTATGAAGGCCCTCCTGCCTGTAGATGATCAAACAAGTTTATATTTTTATATAGATGAATGTGAACATAATTAAATGTAATATTAGGTAAGTAAAACGGGCTTTTTCATCTGGTCCAGCCGGGCAGTATGTATGTATTGTTTAATATGCTTACGAAGAAAGTATTATTTCCAAAGACACGGAGGCCTCTGAGGCAAGAGCTAAAACGTCAGAGCAAGAGACAATGCCGGGACAAGCATTCTCGAGGGCAGTCTTGATATTATCGACAACATTGAATCCTCTAGTTGAGTTTGCGTTGGGAGGAGCGTTTTTCTCGCTCTGGATGCTTCCGGTATCGTCAAGCAAGAGCGACCCGTCGCAACCCTTTTCAAAAGTAAAGCAGCGGTTTAGTGTAAACAAATATGTAGAAGGCTTGATATTAAAAAACACTTAGAAATCAAGAAGCTTATTTAAATATTTTTCTTATACATTAACAAAGCAGTCGTGAAAATGAAGGCGGATGAGGCTTGCTCCGATTCTAGGGTCAGACTGAAGAGCTTGCTGAATAGTGCTGCGAACGATAGCAGAGGCGTTAGGGCACGTCCCGGAGAAAACCGTTGCGTTTAACTGCGCCGATGATGTCCCAAGCAATAAAGAAACGATAAGAAGGCTGATGATGAAGAAACCATCACAAGTAGAAGAAGATCTTGTTACAGCCATTAATCAGTTTTTGCAAATAATGGCAGGATTTCGATTAGTTTATTTGCTAAACTGATTGATTTTAAACTTATGATTAATGTAAGTAGTTAATTAATCATTATATAGGCAATAAAAGCTGATTAAATCTGGACATGAATGTGCAATAGTTTAACCTAAGTAAAAAATAAGTCAAAGTGTGTGTTTGTTTACCAAGTCAAAAGATGAGAAAAGATGGCGCTTCTAGAATTTATGTAGCGCGTATTTGTTGTAGTTTAGTCATTAACGTAAGAAAATGTTGAGTCTACAATATTCGTTTCTTAGTCATGTTCCACGAAAAGTGAAAGAGTTGTTAGTTGTAGCGTGACTTACAGCTGTATTTTTGAGGCCTTGCGGGGAATTATATAGATTTTAACCTTAATAAATTAGTCACTACGTACTCACAATCAATATCTTTTGCAAATTACTTACAGCTCCGGTTAGGTTAAGCTGTATTATCAATTTCACCTTAATCGTTAATTTTTCCAATGACTACACCTTATATCCTCTACCCACTATACATCTCTCCAAGTTACTAGCTGTCCATTTTGTATCTCTCAGAAGGATATATTATATTATTTTCGGCATTTTATTCATCCTCATTGTTAATTTTTAAAAAAAAAAAAAAATCATATCCTTTTTGATTTCCCAATCCAAGCAAGTTTCAGCCTTCCTCATGCTATGGTGTTATTACTGACTATTTCTCTCACTTGGAGTTGCTTCATATTTTGTGTGTGAAAAAAAAGAGTCATGCACTCGTAGCCTTATATAAGAAAAACCAAAGATAAGAGATAAGATAAGAGAATCCAAATATTCTAAACTTAAACATTCAGTGGCTAAATTAAGTAAATTTAGGATAAGAAGAAAATCTAACAAAGTCTGAAAATCTCCACATATTTTTTTTTTTTTGTTAATACCAGTTTTAGAGTTAATAAATGTTTGAATGGATTTTTTGACAACTTAATGAATAAAATTAGGTTATTTTCGTTTTTTTCCTCTATGTTTATCTTCGTATTCAAAAAATTATAAATTAACCCCAATATTTTTTTTTCTTTCTGTTTGAAGCTAGCTCTTTCGCCACTTTTGTCTTCGTCGAGGCCTCACGCTCGTCGACCACCCGTCTTTCTGTTAAAACTCATCCATTATTAGTTATTTTATATCTTTGGTCAAGCGTACGTCCACACTGCTTTAGCCGATAGGATCCAAAATTCCAAATATTCGAAATCTTTTCAGCTCATTTGATTTGGTTTGCACTTCAGAGTGTCGTTACCAACTCCCACATGCGTTTAAATCCAATTATTCATTATGCTTTTGGACCATCGAAACTATTCTTAATCTCATAATTACTTCTTCGTTAAGATATATTACCCATACTTCCATCAACTTACTAGATAATAACTATTATTCAAGCATATCTTATTTAGAAATCTTGCAAAAATGATTCATTTATATATATTTTTCTCGTTTATTAATTATATTGTCTGAAACAATATAGCTTCAATTCGTCTTTCCTGTCTCATTGTGTCACTGTCAAGCAGGCTATTAAGAACTTGTAAAAGTTACCAAAAATCTTTTCAAATAAAACAGAGTCTAAATATCTTACCTTATCTTATATTAGTGGTACAGTATGTCGAATTTGAGAACTGAAACAAAAATGATTAATTTTCTAACATTTTGTGCAAAAAGAAAAACTCGTGATTATTATATTAATCTCCACTACAATCAACTTTTGTTGCCGGGACAGCCTCTCAAGCGAGTATCAGATAGAAGTCTAACAATTTTGTAGCTTTATAATCGACTTTTCACATGTTAGCTTGTGCAACGAAAAGTAAGAGCTCATCACTAAGTTAGTTTAGAAATATTATAATATGAGTTTTCAAATACTAGAGGTTCTTACTTCTTACTTATAATATAAGATTTGCTTTTTGAATGTGTCTCGATTAAAAAAGGCCTTTAAGAATTTATCAAAATTATCAGTTTATATTTTAAGCAAAATTAGATTTCAACTTGTATTTGAATATTAAATTACATAATTTCAACGTTTAAAACAATATTATATTTTGACAAATTAGCTAAGTAAGACTTATCCAATAACCCGTTTAAAATAGTTACAAATCAACTCGTTGCTGTTGAAAAGTCAAGGAAAAAAAATATTCGTTTTGTTGAAAAGTAAAATCAAATATCCAGTTTAGAAGCAGTCGTATTATGACTCAAAATTTTGAGTTAACTTTGACTAGCCATTTTAATTGTACTGCAAACCCATTAACGAAAAACCATATAAGCTTTAATTTATTGCATCTCTGACAGAACCAAAACACACTAAAGAAAAAGAAAAAAAGAAAAAAAAAAGGAAAAGTATGAGATTTTCTATTGCGTGGAAGCTCCTGTTCTTGATTCTAACCATAGCTTGTAAGATCGAGACACAAGTGGAGTGCTTAGAGTTCGATTTCCCTAGGTTTAATGTGAGCGATGATCCGAAATTGATCCGAGAAAACTCATACATTGCCCTTGGAGCAATCCAAGTGACTCCTGATGTTCGTGGTGGCTCCATAGCGAACCAAGCGGGCCGAGCGCTCTACATAAAGCCATTTACGCTATGGAGGGAAGGCAAGATTGCTACTTTCAACACTACTTTCGTTATTAACATCTCGAACCAAACCGATCCCGGAGGGGACGGCTTAGCCTTCGTTCTCACATCCGAGAAGACCGTTCCTCATGACAGCTCAGGTATGTGGCTTGGTTTGGTCAACGCAATGACAAACATGACTCGCACGTCGAGGATCGTTTCTGTTGAGTTCGACACAAGGAAGAGTCATCCTGGCGATCTTGATGGAAACCATGTAGGTCTAAACTTGAACAGCATCGATTCGGTTGTTCAAGAATCTTTGAGCAGTCGAGGGATCATGATCAGTTCCAAAGATGACTTAATCGCACATGTTCGGTATGATGGTAAGAATATATCAGTTCATGTCTCAAGAAACTTGGATGTTTATGAACAGAGGAACTTAGTGTTTTCTAGGGCTATAGATCTCTCAGCATATCTTCCTGAGAGAGTTTACGTTGGATTTACGGCTTCAACAAGCAATTTCACGGAGCTGAATTGTGTGAAATCATGGAGGTTTGAAGGTTCGGATATCGATGGAGATCGAAAACTGTTATGGCTCTGGATCACTATCCCTAGTGTGTGTGTTCTTGTAATAGGAGCTTTCTTAGGGGGTTTGTACTTGAGATCTAGGTCAAAGGCAGGGGAAACAAATCCGGATATAGAAGCTGAGCTAGATAATTGCGCTGCAAACCCTCAGAAATTCAAGCTGAGAGAGCTAAAGAGAGCGACAGGAAACTTTGGCGTGGAGAACAAACTTGGGCAAGGAGGGTTTGGGATGGTCTTTAAAGGGAAATGGCAAGGTAGAGACATAGCTGTGAAACGAGTTTCAGAGAAATCGCATCAAGGGAAGCAAGAGTTCATATCCGAGATCACAACTATAGGTAATCTAAATCATAGGAACCTGGTGAAGTTATTGGGATGGTGCTACGAAAGAAAGGAGTATCTTCTCGTTTATGAATATATGCCTAACGGAAGCTTGGATAGATACCTTTTCTTGGAAGACACGTCAAGATCAAACCTAACATGGGAGACAAGGAAGAACATTATCACAGGGTTATCTCAAGCGTTGGAGTATCTTCACAATGGATGCGAGAAGAGGATACTTCACCGAGACATAAAGGCGAGCAACGTAATGCTTGACTCGGATTTCAACGCTAAGCTTGGAGATTTCGGGCTTGCGAGGATGATTCAGCAAAGCGAAATGACACATCATTCAACAAAGGAGATAGCTGGAACACCGGGATACATGGCTCCTGAGACTTTTCTCAACGGGAGAGCCACAGTTGAAACAGATGTGTATGCGTTCGGAGTTCTAATGCTCGAAGTAGTCTCGGGAAAGAAACCAAGCTATGTCTTGGTCAAGGAGAACCAGACCAATTACAACAATAGCATTGTGAATTGGCTATGGGAGCTATACAGAAATGGAACAATCCTAGATGCTGCGGATCCAGGGATGGGAAGTTTGTTCGATGAAGAAGAGATGAAAAGCGTATTGCTCTTAGGACTTGCTTGTTGTCACCCGAATCCAAACCAAAGACCGTCCATGAAAACGGTGTTGAAGGTCTTGACAGGTGAGACTAGCCCACCCGATGTGCCTACAGAGAGACCGGCTTTCATGTGGCCAGCCATGCCTCCATCTTTCAGTGACACTGAATACTCTCTTCCAGGGAGTCAAATCCATTCGCTCACCGAGCTTATTGGCCGGTGACAATTATCTTTATTTGTGTGTTCTTCATCATGAACTGGGTTTGTTTCTTTTGTGGACATAGATTTTGATTGTCCTACTGATCATAGAAGTGTTTTCTTTTAATTTTTGAATCTTTCTTTGTTTGTTACTATTATGTTTTTGTATCTTCCTCTGTTTATATAATCCAGAGATGTGTAAGACTCTGCTTTTGGCTTCTTTTTTTGGGTCTGAGACAATAATGAAATAACCAACCATCAAACAGATATATCCACATTAGTAGGAACTGACTACAGAATTTGACCATAATCTAACAAACTTTTCAATGTAATCACATTTTGTTTTGTACATTTCACTTTGTCAGCACTTAGTTCAAACGAGAGCTGCCAATGTAGAATGCAAATGGAAACATTAGGATATATCGATTATTGGCATTACAAATGAAGGATTTATACCTACAATTTTGTATCTAAAATCAAGGTGTTGGTACAAAATCGACCCGTGTTCCTTTTTTGTTTTGTTTTTAGCATATCTGTGGGAGTAAAGTAAAGATATGTAAAAAGATTCTAAGAGAAGAAGATACTGAACTTGGAAGGTCCAACAGTATGAGAAAAACCTTTAATGGACAATTCAGGAACCGTAGCTTTCTCCACCATAAGAAGCTCATTGTCTATGAATATCACAACCACCGTTATATCATCATGAAAGAATCTCCTCACTCCTCTCTCCACTTTCTTCAAATCATCGTAACTCATCTCTCTCTTCTTAGCAGCTATGTTCATCGCTCTTCTCACCAGCTTCCGAGCTATTCCCTATGTTTGTTTCATTCATGTATAACATTAGTGATAGCAACCAAACAGTCTAGGAATGAATCATTATGAATATCTTGAGCAGTGGCACGTACAGGACGAGGGTTTTTATTCACTATGTCTACAGCTTGCTGGTTGGTCATATGTTCCCAGAGTCCATCTGATGCAAATATCACAAATTTGTCGCTTGTTTGTAAGACTCTTGTGTAGACAGAAGGCTCTGCTGATAAGACCGGTCTTTGTAGCCGTTCAGCGAGATGGAAACGCGGGAATGAAGGGTCAAGAGAGAACTCTGGGCGCTTTAAATATGCATCCCCTATTGATTTAGATACCTTCACAAATGAAACACAATAATGACTTATAATCCAAAGATGACACAGAGGGTCTACTTGAAGATGCAATCAAGTCACTTTGGTTTGGTCAATTGAAACAATAATAGCAGTTTCATAGCTTTGTTCTTATAAGTGTCACAGGCCTTTGTGATATGTGATTTTTGAGGGAAAATGAAAAGAAGAAAAACTTTGCAAACCTGAATGATGCCTTTGATGCGCCACACACCATGTTTAAGGACAACAATATGCGAATCATCCGGATGCAATGACCTAAGCTCTTGTCTAACTTCTTCCAAAGCCGCATTGTGATCACTAGTCAATTGCTCAGCTACAATTTTGTTAGACCTATTACTACTCCCCAGCACAGCACGAGAATCACCAACATTAGCTATAAGCAAGGTCCCTTTCCAAATAACTCCAACCAAACAGCAAGAACCAACAGCTGCAATCAACGGTTTTAACCCGCAAGTCCTTCGCACAAGCGTGAGAAACCCTTCCTCAGTAGCAGAAAACGCAGCCCTCAGTGTCTCCTCTGAAATGGAACTCTTTTCTCTCGAAATTCCTAAAAGGTCAAAACTTCTAATCAAGAAAAGCAGGTAATGAAACCAATCTAATCCAGAAAGCTACAAAATTTCAGAAACGAACAAATAGAGAGAGACCAAGACAAAGAACAATCTGCCAAAACAAGAAAAGTTTTGTAATCTTCAACATAGAAAAAAAAGTAGGTAGCTCTCACCAAAATATCAAAAACTGGATTGGAAAAAGTCAAGATTCACTTCACTGTTCATCAGATGCATAAAGATTTTAAACTTTCTACCAATTAATTTCCGATCAACAAAACCAAATCTTGAAAGACTTCAAAAGTGGACTTTGTTTGACTTCAAGAAGAAACAAGATTCATAAATGAAGGAGAGAGATTAAAAAAAAAAGAAACTAACTCATCAAATGAGAAAAGAGTTGATCAGAGATGTATCGAGAAGCTTCAGGACCACCATGACCATCGTAGACTCCGACGAAAACGGCACCGTTTCCAGTCTCAACTTGACAATGATCTTCAAGAACCTCGTTAGCTTGCACAACAGCGATGGAGAAGTCTCCGAAAGAATGTCTCTCGAGTTCTCTAGACCAAAGAAGCGAGTCACCGGAGGAAGAGTCACCGCCGTCGTGGTGATCATCGTTGTCATCAACATCGTCGTGGTCTCTGTTCATACGGCCGTAGCGGCGCATAGGTCGCAAACAAAAAAGAGCCATTCTCGCAAACCAGGAGAACATCCCTCATTTGCTCTCCCTATCTCCACGAGAACCAAGCTCTTTTTTTTTTTAGGTCGCCGGAGACCACACCGGAAAGAGGAATCTCGTGATATGTTGGTGGGGAAAATCAGATTTTTTATTCTTTACTTTTTTTATTGGATCGAAAGCTTGAAACAGGTGATAGAGAGAAAAACGAGTTAACGAATCGGAGATTTTTGATAAAAAAGCAAACTTTGTTTCTTTATTTGATCAATTGAATGAATAATTTTTAGATAAAAAATATGAGATTTTGAAGAAAAAGGAAAAGACTTTGGTTTGGTTGGTCCTATAGAGAGAGTGGTTGAAGCAAAGTGTGAAAAATATGATTTGTGTAAATTAAAGTTTGAGTGACTCGAGTCTATAAAATATACTATAAATTAAATTAATAATGACGTAATTTTTGTCTCTATTTACCAAGGATCTGACATCATATTTTTGTTTTTGCTTCTGTTGATTTCTCCTTAGCAAAACAAATAGTGCAAACAGAAAGAGAAAAAAACAGAGTGAAAATTTTAGAAACACACATAAAAATTGAAAGTGCAACATATTGTTTGAAATAAAAGTTCATCTACTCATGACGACACCATGTTGTTTTATGAGATATCTAAAGAGTTGACTCGTCCTCAAACGTTTGTTTCTTTCTTTGGCTCTGTATCCTCAGGTGGAGAAGAAGGAGATTGCAGTGAAGGCTGCATCTGTGGGTTCTTTAGAACTGAAAGGTACCCAGGTGTTCGTGGTCGGCAGTCCGTATACTCCACTTCAACAAAGTACTCAAAAGCATACAAATCAACTATAGCCATCTCAGGTCCTTCCTCCTTCTCCCTTTCAAGCACTTTACCAAGAAGATTGAAGAAACCCTTAAGAACGGTCTCCATACTAGCACCCTTCTCCTTCAGTTTCTCGATACACAGTAACACTCTCGTATAACCAAGAACAAGCTGAGAGTAGAAATCGTGTTTGGTATCAGTTGATAGCATAAACCTAAACAAAGGCTCAAGCTCAGGTTTCATAAACGCACTCTTCATTAACTCCTGCCCAAAACACATCCCAAAAACAGACACAAACTGGGCAGTAAGCTTAATAATATCAAGCTCCTTGCGCGTGATACCTTGATCAGGAAGTAATGGGAAACTGATAGGTTCTGCATCATGAGTTTGAGGTCTTAACTTCAAAGTCGTGATTCTTGCTGGATCATAAGTACTATCAGGTTGGGTTTTATGCGATCGCATTGGAGGCTGATCCCAGTCGTTGTACTCCATGTTAACAAAATACTCAAAAGCATGGAGATCGATCATACCCATCTCCACTCCCTGTTCATCCTCCTCCTTCCCAAGCACTTGACGAAGAAGATTGAAGAAACCATCAATAAGAATGGTGGCCGTACTAGTACCCATCTTCTTCACCTTCTGGGAACGCAATAAGACTTTAGAATACCCAAGAGTAAGCTGGCCGTAAAACCGGTGTCTGCTATCAGTAAATGACTTCTTCATAAACACAAAGAGGGGCTCAAGCACAGGTTTCGTAGACACACTTTTCTTCAGTTCCAGAAGAAAGTACCACCCATACACAGCCACAAACTGCTATGTAAGCTTTATGATATCAACCTCCTTGCGCGTGATCCCCACAGGAAGGAGTGCGAACCTCGGAGGTATTGGAGGAGGAAAAACATAGGCATCTTCATTCTGACCAAGGCTTTGCTGGTAACGTACTTCATCTTCATCTGAGATTCTCTCGACAATATTTTTGCTTTCTGAACTGTTTTGCCTCAATAGCGACTCACTCTGCGCCCAAATCGACATTAGTGAACGGCTTCGAGATCGATCTAAAAGCTTTGAAATTTGTTGGAATTATTGTGGATCTCTCGTAAATCTAATCCTCTCTTTGCTATATCCCCTTTTTCTAGTTTTTCTTTTGTGATCTATGATCGTAAACAACCCTATTTTATAGACCTAAGATTCTAATACACAAAAGTAAATTGCCAATTACTTACTTTCCAATTTTTTCTTATTTGTCTTTTCTTTGCGATTCACATTTTTTTTCTTTGTTGACTTTTTTTTTTCAGGGTTTCCTTTTGGCTTTTGCTATGAATTCCTTTTCCTAAATCTTTTAATTGCTTGATTTTATTTTTTTATTCCTTAATTTCTTCTTTCTTGAGTTTCCTTTTCTAGAAAGAAAAAACAAATTCAAGAGTCTATATATGTCATGCATGGTACGATCGTTGTATAAAAAACTCGTTCCGCATAAAAGTAAATTTTATTAGCGGATCAATTCATATATAATGCGAATGTTACTACTCAAAAAGTTAGCAATATATTGTGGAGACGAGTACAAAGTTGAATGCGATTTTCATGATTCGTTAACCCATATTGTTATTGTCAAAGTTGCATGAGCATATTATTGCTAGTGATAATCTTAGTCATTGACAATATTGCATGAACATATAACTCAGAAAGTAGGACTGTCATCAAACAACAACAAAAAAACTAGATGAGATTGAAGTCCTACAGTTATTCAGAAGGATTAAAAAAAAAAGACACAACATGAACACTTAAAACCACGAAACTTGGAATTAACAAAAACAGAGCAAATAAGAGAACCGTAAAAACAGAGCAAATTTCTATCCACTATATCCCCCGCCGGTTCCGTACGGACCGGGACCGTACCCGGTTGTACCACCACCACCAACGTGTGTGTTATGAGCGGTTGTCCGACCAGTTCCAGTGTCCCTTCCGATCGGGTTGGTCGCAGCTGTACCCTCCACAACGCGGTCGGTCAGTTGTCCTGTTCCGTGGCCAGGCAAAGCCGACATCTGGTGTGTCCCAGTGCCGTGTCCGACTTGTCCAGTTGTCGAGTGAGTGGCCGACCCCAAACCCAAACCGGTTCCAGTTCCGGTTCCGATTCCGGGTCCAGCCGCTTCTTTCATGGCAGCGTTGTGCTCATACGTTTCTCTCTTCTGCATCTCAGCTAGATTAATCTTATCTTCTTTAACTTGTGTAGCCATATGTTTCTGAAGAGGGTCTCGCGTCTTCATCTTCTCCGCCTTTTAAAAAAAAACCAAACCCAACAATACCCCATTAATCTTATTAAAACGAATCACACCAAAAAAGTTTCGTTTGATTTGTAAATTGATAATGATCACAATTATATTATTATTACCTTTTCCTCCAAGGTAGCTTTGGTCTTGTCCATGCCAGACTTTGCAGAAGCTGCAATATTCGAAGCTGTTTCTTTCATCGACTGCATTTTTACCGAATCTCTTGCTTTTCCTTTGGTGAAATTTCAAAGATGTTACAAAAGATATCTTTTGATTATTTTTGTTTAATGTTTTGCTCACCGAGCATGTCCCATAATTATAGGCTTCGCGTTCTCCACGGATTGTTATATTCGAAAAACTGTGACTATTATTTTATTACGTTCTTGACGACACGTCAGCGAGACGTGTCATTAAACAAGAGGTGGTAGGTTTGTATTGCAGTTGTTGGTCTTACACGTGTTGAAGCCTTGAGAGTCGTAGAGAAGATAGAGAACGACGCGTGCTAGGCTTCGGAGTTTGCCGCTTGTCAACGAAACGTTAGCATCTAGTATGTCGGTAATTAACCGGTCACGGTATCGTTCCCGGTTATATGATCTGGTTGTATTGTTTAGTGTAATCAAAGACAAAATAAAGTATGCAAAAGAAACCTAAAGGTGCCCTTTGCTAAATCTTAGGGCTTAACATATTATTTTAAGTACTTTTAAGTTCTAAATGTGATGACAATTAAGAAGCACACGTCAAATCTCCAGAGGCCTAACGATTGGTCTAAAGTTTTCAAACCAAGTCGCAATAAACAATCGATCAAATAATTAAAAACAGAGCAAAAAGTCAAAATGATAGTGGAAGGTAAACAATGCGTTAACAACCAAAACAGAAACACAAATGCTTAATCTGTTGAAAAGTCTAAAGGCATATAACTAAGTGAATCCTGACCTGCGCAGCTCGACTTCATCATGCGCAAAATGGCATCTATCTCCATATGTAAAGTTCCCCTGCATCCACAAGCCACGTCTATCAACACAAAGACAGCTTTAGGATGTCTCCTGCTCCGACATTGTAATGTGCAAGTGACTTGTCGTCTTTTAAAACCCCGGCTTTCCCACTCAACTCCAGCTTGTTTGCTATTTTCTCCTTCAAACTTGTCACGTTTCCGACAAGGACTGAACTGTGATCTCAATGAATTGCCCATCATCGACGGTTGGAACAGAAACCCTGATCGTAGAGGGACCCTGAAAATGTATGATTGTTAGTTAGATACAACAAGTCTTACAATAACACATAAAACAAAGACGGTAAAAGTTAGTAGGAAGAACACATAACCGGATGTTGAGCAAGAAACTGGTCTTCTGCAACAAGAGTTGACTCGTCAAACGTTTGTATCTTGGGCTCTGTATCCTCAGATCCCAGTGAAGGCTGCATGTGTGGTGGTGGCTTCTTCACAACTGAAAGGTATCCAGGTATTTTTTGTAGCCAGTCCGTGTACTCAACTTTAACGAAATACTCAAAACCATGCAAATCAACTACGACTATCTCTGGTCCTTCCTCCTTCTCCCTTTCAAGCAATTCACCAAAAAGATTGAAGAACGTTGCCGGCTTGCCGCTTGTAGACGAACGTTCGTCTAACACAGCATCGACTGATGTAGGTGATTAACCGGTTACGACATCGTCCACGGTTCTGTGAACAGAACGACGTGTGTTAGGCTTCGGAGTTCGTCACATGTCGACGACCGTTAGCATCGAGTGATATCGGTAATCAACCGTTCACGATATCTTCCCCGGTTATGTGATCGATGGTGGTTGTATTATTTAGTGTAATCAAACCAAAATTAGTGCACTTAGATTTTAATTTTAGGGCTTTAACTTTTAAGTCTTTTTTAAATTTGCTGTGATGGTAATTAAAAAGCACACGTGTCAAATCTTCTGAGCCTATTGATTGGTGGTCTAAAGTTTTCAAACCTAGTGGCAAGAAACAATCGATCAAATAATTAAAAACAGAGCAAAAGGTCAAAATGATACTGGAAGGTAAACAGTGCACTAACTAAAACAGAGACACAAATGCTTAATCTGTTCAAAAGAGGCTAAAGGCATAACTAAGTGATTCCTAACCTCCGCAGCTCGGCTTCACCATGCGCAAAATGACTCTTATCTCCATATGTACAGCTCCACACATCCATAAGCCACGTTAATCATCATAAAGACAGCTTTAGGATGTCTCCTGCTCCGACATTGTAATGTGGAAGTGATTTGTTGTCTTTTAAAACCTCGGCTTTTCCAACTAACTCTTAGTTTATTTGCTATTTTCCCCTTAAGCTTCCCACATTTTCAGATAAAAGACTGCATTGTGATCTCGACGGTTGGAGCAGAAACCTTGATTGTAGAAGGACCCTGAAAATGTACGATTGCTAGTAAGATACAACTGGTCTTCTGGAACAAGAGTTGACTTGTCAATATTTCGTCTTACAAAAGAAAAAGAAAAAAAACATAGACGGTAAAAGTCAGTAGGAAGACCACATTACCATATGTTGAGCAAGAAACTGGTCTTCTGGAACAAGAGTTGACTCGTCAAAGGTATCCAGGTATTTGCGGTCGCCAGTCAGTGTACTCAACTTTAACAAAATACTCAAGAGCATGCAAATCAAGTAGAGCCCATCTTCGCTCCCTTCTCCCTTTCAAGCACTATACTAAGAAGAAGATTGAAGAAATTAACCCTCAAGAACGGCGCTCCTTCAGTTTCCCGATAGTTACTGGTTTAAGCTCCGAACGTGTAAGACCAGTAACTAATGCAAACGATGTCATCAAGATCCAAAGAATATCAAAACTTTGAGTTGACAAAGATCAATATCTTTTTTTTTTTTTTCACTGAAGGATTATATTGATTGATTAGAATATACGGTAATACAAAAAGGATCAAGGGCAATCAACCCAGATAACAAGCTAAATCTAAGCTAAGATTCTAGCCATATCATCTACAAAAAACTTTTGAAGCCAACACGGATACCCAGTTGCTACATAAGATTGACGGTGATCCTCTCTTGTTACACTCTTAGTTATAAGATGAGCACCAAGATTTGAGTTCCTGTCTTCCAAAAAAATTTTACAGTCCAATACATTACCCAAAGCTGCTTCTAAGATCCTGGAATACAGCAAGAAAGAAGGCCAAGCTTTTGGCCGCTGAAGAGCTCCAACTAACTCTATATCTTCTGAAGCGAATATGATTTTACTGAACTTGTGACTAATCATACTCTCAATAGACCAAAGCCAACTTTGTACGCAAGCATCCAATTTGGAATGAATCGTAGCAAAAGACTTTCTGCTATGCAATATAACTTCACCGGTTTCATTAAACCCAAGCTGCTCCACTAACATTGAACTTTTTATCCCAAGATGATGCAAAGTTACATTTTAGCCATCTAAGGGGGGGAGGAGACCAGAGCTTTTTTACCTGTATGAGGTTATGGCTTGCAGCTTCTGTCTCTCGTTCCTTCAAGGATTGAGCATGAAACCATTTCTGGACATTTTCTCTGATTTTTGTGATTGTCTCAGGCACTCGAAATCTTTTGCCTTCAATACATAACAAGTTTCTGTTTTTCCATAGTTGCCATAGTATCCAAGGGAAGGCTTTCCTTATCTCAACCTGCACTTTACTATCTTTCCTCACAAGGATCAGGTAATACATGTTCTGATATAGAGATTCAAAATCGAACCCATAAATCGGAGACAGATAGTCATAAAGTGCCCAGATTTGTCTAGCAACCGGACAGGTGAAGAGGACATGGTTTGTCGATTCTCCCTCCAGCCCACAGCTCTGACATCTTGAGTCGATTTTTAGACCTCTGGCAATCATTTTGTCAGCTACAAGAATGCCACCCGAAACAACTTTCCACATAAATGTTTTGATCTTGGAGACTGTACTACATTTCCATAACTGATCTTTTAGAGGAAGGATTGAAGGTTGCATTAAGGCCTCTGTTACCAGATCAATTTTCTCTTGTTGATAGGCAGCCCAATAACCAGATTTTACCGAGTAGTCCCCACTTTTAGTATGTTCCCAGATGAAGAAATCCTTTGAGAAAGGGACTGGCTTGAATTTACAAATCAACTCTACATCTCTAGGATAGAAATAAAAATCCAGTTTTGAAAGATCCCAAGAGTGAGATTCCACATCAATGAGATCTTTCACTTTTAAATCCAAATCAAAGATGATATTCTTTATTAGGGGTGCTCGCATAACACCATCCAGGATCCAACGAGAAGACAAAAACAGACTCACCATCACCAATCATTTGTTTAAGCCCTCTCTTCAAGAGATCTCTCCCGTGAAAAATGCTTCTCCATGCATAAGATGGTCTATCTCCAATATCTGCACTTAAGAAATCACCATCTTCAAAATATCTGCTTTTAAAGAATAAGCTAGAACATTTAAAACCAACTCTACATATCGAACAGTAGAGCAAAGTCTCAAGATTAAAGCTAACAAAAGTTTCTCAAATAATATTTCTAATAAACAGAAAAAACATAGTACAACTACAATACAAGAATGAGTCAAACAAACAAACGCAAGTGACACCAAGACATTATATATTATTGTGAAGATGTTTTTAAAATATCTAATAGGAAAGAACATTCCTCCAAACTTTCATGACCGTATGCAATGCAAGAAATTCTTCGTCCTCATCAGGGAAAGCTTCACCAGCAAATTCATATATGTCCCATAAGCCAAACGGGTTGGTGGCCAAATAAACTTCATTTATTCTCTTAGTACGAATTCAAATTAACCACGTCAAAAAACTTATAACCGTATTCACTGACATGGGCGGATCTATGTAGTAGTGATGGGGTGGGGCACGTGCCCCATGGTACTTATTAAAAATTATCTAATACACTCGGTTAGTTTGGTTACATAGCTTAATTGTTACCAAGGTGTCCCATGCATCCTTTTTAGAGAGGAATTCGATTCCTAACTTTCGTCTTTTTTTTTTGTTGCCTTTTTTTTCTTACATCCAATTTTCTTTTTGCAATGTCTACTTACATTTACTCCACGTGTTCTCTTTCTCGTGCAAAAAGAAACTCCCACCACTTCTTTTATTTTCACTTTTTTCTTTTCTTTTTAATAAGTATATATTTATATAGACAAAACTTTTATCCCAGTCCCAGTGGTTTGAAATGATATACCACACAATACATGACATAAACTTGAGTGTGCAATCTATATATACCACACAATACATAACATAAACTTGAGTGTGCAAACTACTCTTTGAATCTTATGATGTTGGCCCCATATTCCAAAAGATAGATAGTTAAAGTGCTTCCAAATCCCCGATATTGTTTTTAAAGGAATTCTTTATGTTAACCTGAAGATGCATGCCTACGGCTACTTATAACGGATGTTTAAAGTTAATGTTGTACTTTGTTTGTTTTCATATAGTATATGTTGATACTTTGTCAATCTGAGCATTTGTTTTTAAAAAGTCATTAAGTCACCACTAGTGATGATTGTCATAAAACTCAAAGTTGTACTATTTGATTTATTTGCATTAACTGTCACTTAATGATACAAATTTTTTGTTGTGTTAAGTGCATGCATTTATATACTTATATAGGTAGAAACTTACATAACTAAATAATTAAGACGTACGTAGCGAAAGAAGTAACAAAATAAAAACTAGTGATATGTAAACGTCACGTAGTGACTGATTCACCAACTTAATTGGTGAGAACAAGTCAATCTATCTCTACTAATTAGTCAAAATCGTGGGTCCTGATTTTGGAGTTATTAGCGTTTGGTCTGTTGTAATCTGCAAATGATGTACCTCAAAAGTCCATATCTTACGTAAAAGACGTTTAGGCTGACAAAGATAGGCCAACATATAGTTTACACATCGTATACCAAAAGCTCACTTACCATATAGTGCTTTGGTTTTAACAATTCATTCACCTACTTAAAAGATTCAGCGGAAGATATTGAAGCGGGAAAGAAGAAGCCTAAGTTTCACGCAGAACCAACATTACCCATCTTTCTCAAGGCAAATACTTATATCAAAGGAGAGGAAGAAAAAAGCAAAAAATAAAAACAAATGGGGTTGTTACAAAGAGAGGTGTTAGAAATTTGGATTGACGTAGTTAGTGGTTTTTTGCGTAAGGGATTGATCTCTTTTGGTACTGATCTTCTCTGTTTGCACAGGCACTGAGAGGAGATCAAAAGAATAGCACACATTTGTCTCTCATTCTCTGTATCTACTTTTCATCAGGCTCATAGTCTTGTACATGATCTCATCTTACATGAAATTTATGTACAAGACTTCTTATTCATAGTTTTAAGATTAGACAAAGGAGGGAAGAAGTGAAAATGTTTAATATGATTCTCAAATAGCTAGGTTTCATTTCATTTCATGAGGTAATCTCAAGACTTAGTGGTGTTTAATAAGACTTAGTATGCATAAGAAAACTAGAGTTGCACTTCGCTAAACTGTGGTTATAACTTAGAAAGCACACGTCGAATCTTTAGAGGCTTCCCGATTGGTCCAAAGTTTCCAAAACAGAACAGTAAAATAAAAGATAAAATTGAGCAAGAAGTAACAATGATAATGGAGCTAGAAGTCACCATGATAATGGACTTAAAAAGTAACAAAAGTGACTGGTATCATTAAATGACTTAATTACCACGAAAACAAAGTGGGCTCAACAAAAGCAGAGAAAGCATCCTAACATAACATTCCAATAATTTTCATGTGTCTATGATTTTCCACATTAGGAATTAGGAGGAAAATAGAGAGAGAATTTAGCTGAAATCTTATTTACTCAGATCAGAGAAGAGAAGCACACCCCTACGAGCAATAACAGAGACACCATCTATGTTTGAAACCTTTGTCATGAGGAAGCTCTTGCCCGACATAGATGAGCCTGAAAATAAAGACAATGACAATGAGATGACATCCAACAAGCTTAAGAAGAAAAGCAAACAGAAGCCCAAAGTATATACCAAAGCCATGACTTAGACATAATAGATCCACAGAGTCATTGGGGTAAGCAATAAAAGCCAAAATCTAATGAATGATGGAGTAAGCAATGTTGAGACTAAAACTAAAAAGACAAGTAAAGGTAAAGGAAAATTCAGGAGCAAATACAGCACAAGAACAATGTTCCAAATGAGAAAAGGAGCAGTGCAAGAGATAGTCTTGTGAAGATGTCATCTCATTTTCAAAAATGAAATCATCGCCAACTCAAATTCAAAGTGACATCAAAACATTATCTAGTATTGTGAAGATGTTTTAAAAATACCTCAAGGGGAAGGAACATTCCTCCAAGCCTTCATGACCGTGAGCAAAGCGAGAAATTCTTCATCCACATCTTCAGGGAAAGATTCACGAGCAAGTTCATATATGTCCCACAGCTGAAACCGGTTTGTGGCCAAATGAACATCCTTCATTCCGTTGGTGCGGATTCCGATCAAGCAGGACAAGAAACTCATTATTTTCTTCGCCAGCTTGGGTGCGTGCACGTTTGAAGGTGGTAACAACATGTGTAGGAGCAGCACCATTGTCTCGGAAAAACACAATGAGATTCTGCACTGAATTCCTCAAACCAGCAAGCTCAAAATCCAGCACCTGGACATCAGAAGGATTAGAGCACCTGAGGACTAGACCCCACTCTAGCAAATCAACGATACTCCGCATCTCCTCAATGATGATGGGAAGCCGAGCAGAGAGAAATTCACTTGCGATGTAGTGACCTCCGTCAACGCGAGTTTGTTTTGTTTGGATATCCTAGCGAAGGATATCCAAATCCAACACATCTTGCTCTGAGCGGTCGATGAATGCGCGTCGCCCAGGATCCGTCACTAGTGCTCGAGCGAGCCACTAGTTCTTCTCTTCATGGATAGCAAATAAATAATCAGATGTAATACTTAAATCCAATAGAAGAATCAAAATATAAACAATGTTAGGCTGAAAACGCACCATAATTTCTCGCGACTACGACGAATTGCAAATTTCACAAACAAATAGCAAATTTATATATTTAAACAAATAGCAAATTTCCGATGATGATGAACAATTTCTTACATTGCATACGGCCATAAAAATTTGGAAGAACGTTTGTTCTCCTTAAATATTTTTAAAACATCTTCACAATAATATAGAATGTTGGTGTCAATTGTGTTTGTTCTTTTCTCATTTACACTCATTTTTGTATTATATTGTGTTTTTTCTGTTCATTAGAAAAATTAATTGAAAAAACCTTAAGAATTTGTTTTACTACTTGTAGAGTTGGTTTTAATGTTTTGCCTATGATAATATTGAACTTTTTCTCCGTCTCCATTTTATTTGATTTAGATGTTGATATTTATAATTCAGAGTTTTGATTAAAATATCATCACACAACCCCGTAACAAAGTTTTGGAAAAACTCCGAAGACCCGTACAATAATGGGCCTTTATTAGTTGGGCTTATAATTTCGATCCATTACCGACCTTAATTTTATTTTCCACTAAACGTCTAATAAAAACTTAGAAAATAATGTCATTACCAAAAAAAAACTTCGAAAATAATGTGCTGTGAATTCATCAAACCCGAGTTTTTTTGGTTTGGGTTATTTGATGTTTTGATCTGTTCGAAGCGGTAGAGTAGACTCGTTAGAGAATGATATATAATGTCGACGCGAGTTATAGTTTGGCCTTTGCCGCTTGTGAACGAACTTTTGTCTAACACACAGTCATACAGCATCGACTGATGTCGGTTATTAACCGGTTACGACATCGTCCCCGGTTCTGTGATCGAGGGTTGTAGTATCATTAGAGCATGATTTCTTAAGACAAAACAAGTACGTAATTGTTTAATACAGTATGCAAAAGAAACCTAAATGTGCACTTAGCTTTTAACTGTGATAATAAGTAAAAGCACAGATCTAAAGTTTACCAATTAGTCTTAAGTTTTCAAAAAACAGAGCAAAAGGTCACAATGATAAATTGAGAATGGAGCTAACAATGCCTTACCCCATACAGAAACACAAACGCATAATCTGTTCAAGAGTCTAAAGACATAACTACGCCATTCCTGACCTGCGCAGCTCGGCTTCACCATGCGCAAAATGGCATCTATCTCCATATGTACAGTTCCCTTTAAGGAACCTGTCACAGATCTTGGTCTTGTAGCTGCTCCCAGGATGTGGTTTCCCTTCAGAACCACCAATCCCTTGAGGTTTCTTGACTGATCCAAGCCTCCCTATAAGCTCTCTCACCATCCCACTCGCTACATTGATCTGCTCAAATGTTCCATCTAGCTCTATAATCTTCAAGTTTGGGTCTCTTTCGTGATCTTTTATTGACAGTTTTGCTCCTGTTTGACGGCATATCTGCTTTGAATGGATTCCACTTTTTCCAATGATGGCACCAGCTAAAGAAGCATCTACACTGATCTTGGCAGTAGCAGAAGCACCAAAGACTGATACAGGGCCTAATCCTGGATCCCCTCTCCCTGAGAATCTACCACCCGCACCACCAGATCCTTGCATATTTCTGGAAACTTGAGCAACTGATGGCCGGAGAGTTGTCATCTGCGCTGCAGCATTGTATCCACCAGGTACATAGTGCAAGAAGTGGCAATTGTCACCAAACGGACATCCAGAAGTGCTGCAACAGAAAGCGTAATATGCATCAGCAATTTCATCCGAGAAAGAAAACAATGACATATCTATAAAAATATTGCACTATGGCTACCTTCTCGACAAAGCAATAAGCTTCAATGCAAAAATGATGAAAGAAAAATAAAACAGATTCTATTACATCTCTCTATCACCAGTGAAGTAACATGTTTCTCTGGAGCCTAAGACTCAAATCTAGCACAAGGATAATGCAAGAAGAACCTTACCCGAGAATAAATGTTAAATGCTGCATATACAAAATACAAATTCCTTACCATCAAACAGCAGAAGTAATAAACACAAAGACAAGTTTTGGTTGATTTTCATATATTAGATTCACCAGTAGAATTCAGTTCCAAAATTATTCTCCATAACCATATAAGCTTATCCATTTCTAGGAGGGATCACAGTTTGTTACATTTGAGTGTTTAAGGATGAACAGAGTGCTACGTACCTGTATAACAACTATCCACTTCATTAGCACAGCACAATTTTATACAAAATTACTTGTTAATTTCAGGATCCAATCAGGATAAAAAATTAGATTAATAACCTGAAAAATTTAGTGCATGGCTTGGATTTGCTTCCTAAACCAGTAGAATTTGATTCCATCTCTGTTGCAAACATTAAGTGCTTTTACTTGGTTAAACTTATCTAAAATTTTCAATCTGATATCATTTTGTAATTAGCTCCACTGTGCCCTCTGCCTTTATATTATATGCATTTCAGACTCAACGCCTTGAGTTGACATATAGATCAATATATATATATATCAATCAAGTATGTTGAGTGGCCACAGACAAAGGCTAATGGCTTATTTATATTCGACTGGACTGATGAATCTAATGAATATAGCAGAACACAAAGGAGGAACAAGAAGCAAACAAACTCATTGGCTCCAACAGTAGAAACCAAGTCTCTCAAATAGAGGGGTTTGCGAGTAATCTCTCTAATGAACAAAAGAAGCATCAAACACAAGAACATGCCCAAACGAGAAAGGAACATGCTTTACGAGAGAAAAAAAAAAAGAAAAATCTTGTTTTTAACGAAACCGAATTGTCTCTTGTCATAAAAGATCTCGAATTCGAAACCCAATAGGAGACGGGAGGGCTAACCTTGCTTAGACCTCTTGTATCCTCCGCCATTGGAGTTGTGTGCTTCAGGGCGTCCTCTCTTTCGAGCATCCATGTGCTTGAGATATCGATGGAATCGGGAGAAGGTGAAATCCGAAATCGGGAGACTGATGAAAGAGAATGAGACTGGATCTCAAATTTTCGTAATTTGAGCCTTTTCGTTTCTTCTTATCCTTTAAAGTTCTTTTGGGTTTATCATCATCATCATCGTCGCCACAGCTCTATAATATAAAGATAGAGAGGTTTGATTGAAAATTTGTTAATAATTAATTTAAAAAGAAATTAAAATTTCAGGAAACACCAAAAGACCAGGAACTATATGCATTAATATTAATTTTATAATACCTCTAGATTTAATAACCATAGAGTTTAGTTATTTGATGAGACTGAAGTTTAATTGCTTTTGCAAGTGTAATAAGAACAAACCAAAACAATATTTTCCCAATATTTATCTCTAATTCACGTATAAATTTGACGCGTTTTAATTTTTATTTATAGTCACATTTTAAGTTTAACCTAAATATTGGTCGTTAAACCTAGAAATGTGATCAACAACTTATTTTTAGTTATACGTAGTAACTAGTAACTATGCGACTTGATTACCAACTTGTTTTCAAAATGGAAAAAAAAAAATCGCTAATAGTCTCTTTACATACAAAAATTCCTAGGGATTCTTTTCATACATTCTGAAAACACAACGTAGAAGAATACTAATGATGTTCATCAAGTGGATCAGATGAACAAAATCTTTTTGCAGGGATCCCACAAAGCAAAGCAGAAGAAGAAGAAAAAAAAAAGTAATCTTGCAGGTCATTTTTCCCTAAGGTTGATGATGGTGAATCTCTTTCTTTATCCCACTGTCATCCAAGCAATGTAAGCTCATGCGAATACGGTTCTTCTCCATCTGACTCATCAGCAACCACACAAAAACCATGATAATTAATAACATTATTGGTCTTTCAATGATCCACACATGCTTGTCAAATTATGTTGTTGTTAGTGATCTTTTAGTACATGACTGTTCTGACTAATCACTCTCAGGATGGGAAAATGATATGAAGATGCATCATAAAACATAAGAGTAAACAAAGCCATCTGTTCGTATTTATTACCGCTTTCGTAATCAGAAGCATCCGCAAGCCTTGCAATGGCAGCAATAAGCGCCTGTTCATGTTCCTGTATCATCCAATAACAACACCAAGTTTCACTTTAACTGTTTCTTTCAAATAGATATCTCATCACAAAGTTCTTATCATATCTCTCACCTTGAGTAGCTTCTTGGCCTTATCAAGCTCATGTGGATTAGGAAGGTTGGAATCAAAAACTCTCTCGACCTAACGGGAGGAAAGATTTCAACATCAAAAAAAGCCTTTAGCCTAAAGAGAAACACAAATGCAGAGATAGAGATACGTACCTCTTTCACAAGTGAGTCTGTGTTGAACAATTCAATCTCATCCACAAACTTCCTCCCACCACCGTTTTCTGTTGCTAAATGTTCTCTTCTTGGCTGAATTCTTGGACCTCTCCCTCTACCACCATGACTTAAGGTTCCTCGATTCCCACGGGTTGTTCCACCGCCATGTCGTACATTTAGAGTTACACCATTCTCCTCTCCATCCCATTTTATATCTTCCGGTGGAATCTGCAATTATATAAACTAACCTACTTCAGGTTCTGCTGAAAATGGTATCATACTAGATGGATACACTATAGAAAATATATCCCACGTAATTTTACTAATGAACGCAAAAGACATTTTCAGGAAAACCTTAATACATAATAATGTCAAAAACTCGTGAACATTACCTCCTTAAGATCAACCCACTCCCATGTCTCATTCGCTGTGTTTATATCATATACCAACGCATGTCGACCCTGTGAGGAAACAATGAGTGCATCCGTTATGTTCAATGTTAAATACTGTTCCAAACTTCCAGATATTTCAAAGTCGTAGTATACTTTTCAACCAGTCACATACACCCTGATAGGATTCAAATTAGTAAACACCTCCTTTCTTCAATTCAACAAGAACTACACTATAGACTATCAAGAACTAAACCATGATAACTAGAGAAGTCTTTTGACCAATGCCTAAACCAAGATCCTAGACCAATACAGAGCACTCCAGCTTATCTTACCTAAACTTTAACCTATTAGCTCTCTACTCGACTATATTTGCTGAGCTGTAAACACAGTTACAATCAACTACAAACCAGCTAGGGTAATTGCAGCGCTCTTGCACCAGACTAACTCTGAACTTAACTATTAAATGTTGATCAGGCTCAAAGGCGTTGATGTCAGATATAAAAGCTATTAACAAAGGACACAATTAGTTATATGGAGCATTTTGACGTTTAAAGGACAGGAGACACCTCGACACATACAGATATACTGTCGAACATATGACTAGATGTATTCCGAATTCCTGATACAATCTAAATAAAAAGGTATCAGCCATAAGAATTAAGAAGTTACCTCATCTGCATTGTATTGTGTAACTACTGCTTCATAGAAGCTGTTGTCTTCAGGCCATTTTGTCCACACTTTTCTTCCAATAAGAGCTTCAGCAGGTTCGTTTGCTGTTACTACACGGTTACTGATTACCCTGTTCCTAGTAGAACCAATCGACGGATACTGCATGTGCATCACAAATGATACGGTCAGTAGATAACACAAAACTATATGCAAATACAGATGTCCACTAACTTTTTCTATGAAGAAAGATTAAAACGAGAAGTCTTACGGATTGGAACGTCTTCTGTTTCTTCCGAGAAGCTGAAAAAGTCGGACTAGGAACAACAGCGAGGGACTGTTTATTTCCCTTTCTCGAATCACTGTCATAACATAACATCATATTAAGTACAAGATACAGCAGAATCTCATGTTAACATTAGCTTTATTGTCAACACAACAAATGATCAGAATTCTTACTTAATTCTTTCGATAATATCGTCATTTTGGACATTGTTCAACATCTCTCGGTGTTCATCATCAGATACCCTCAATTCTTTACGTAGACTTGTCATCATGCTTGCTTTCTCCTAAAGAAATTGAAGATCATAACAAGCCGTTCAATATGACAGTAGAGTTTAGTAATAATAACCTTTTTTAAAGACAAAAGGAAGAAAGAGGACTTTTACCCAAGAGAGAGTATCCGCTTGAGCTTTCAAAGCCCTTAATACAGCATAATAAGCTTCCTGCTCAAGTACATGAATCTGCGCTTCCATATCAATGTGTAGACCTACCATACACTTTTACATCCAAATGAAACTACCCCTTTTCTTCAAACCTTCTTCTGAAATTTAAAATTCAGATAAATTCAATCAGAAAATGTATAGACTCACTGGAGTTAGTGCAAAACACTAAAATTCTTAAAACCCTAACAAAGAGAAAAATTTGAATCAAACCCTAGAACCGCTGGATCTCTCAATGAACAAAAGCAAAATCGCTCAAACCAAATTACGAAAACAGAGGAGATAAAACATACCGCCGTATTCAGAACCCTTCCGTAAAAGCGAAATCTTTACACAGAAACCCTAGTAATCGAAGAGGAAAAGATTGAATCCCAACGGAGAGACGCAATAAAGGGACGATGAGATCCGACGTGTGAGTGATGAACGGATAAATTCGTTGGGAATTCGAGAAATTGAGAAAAAGAAACAACCTTTTTTGTGTTTTTGGCTATAGGGAGCGACAAAGATTGATCTTTACAAAGCGCAAGTGTAGTTAGTGTTTTAGCTGGCTGAGCGTGCGATAGAGAGAGAAGTTCCCAAGTTGGAGGAGAGAGAAACCTTAGTTTGGTCGGAACTCTTTGGAAGCTCTTCTTCTAATGACAAGACGACGCATTTGTTTCGTTTCTTTTATTTGGGCCTATTTGTATGATAATATTGGCCTCTTTGGCCCAAATAGTTTATAGGTAAAGGATCTCTTAAAATGTCATATCATTTGTGATCCAATTGTGTAGCTTACATGTCAATTGAACCTCAACTGGTTTGAAGAAAAGGGGTAGTTTCATTTTCAACCGTATGGTAGGTCTACACATGAGATAGATCATATGAACCTCAATTGGTAAAGAATTTGGTGCAAATTCATCTTTATAAAATTATTAGACTCACATCTAAAATTGAAAATCATTTACAACCGTATAAATTGCTTATTGTATGTTAAACTGTCTCCATAGAAAAGTTAGATAATTAAGTAGAGAACATTTGAATTGGTTCCCTGGTAACAACAAAAGAAAACAACAATATCAGAAGATACTAACAAAAGAACTCAACCCACCAAAAGCCAAAGTTATACAAAAATCCATTCCATTCTCATCCTCTCTTTTCCTTTTTGGACTGTCTATTAATTCTAGTTATAAACCAACCACCATCATCATCAGACTGTAACACAACAAACACCACACAATCCATCCTCTATGCTTCCAATACACATTTTTTTAGAAAACTCAAAGCATGTTAAGAAAGAAAAAGTGAAAATTACATTAAAATAAATTAAAGAAACGACTGGCCCCCATCATCATCATCATCATCATCATTATCAACTGCTTCTGTTCAGCATTTCGTGGGATCTCCTATACGAATCAACCTTCTCCAACATGAACTTCTCATGACAATTTGCTATAAACATATCAGCCAATTTATCAATCTCATTCATCATCATCATCTCTTTTCCTTCTTCTTTGTCGTCTTTAACCTTATCTTCTAGCTGTCTTAGATAGCTAGTAAGCTGAGATGGTTCTTGAATATCATCATCATCAAAATCATCGGGAAAATCCATTGATTCAGTCGAATACATTGACTCCCAAGTGGAGTCGTACTGGAGATGAGCTAAGTAGAGCTCTTGAGGGAGACGTCTTAGCGCAGAGACAGGCACTACGTGAGAGGAGCAAAAGTTGTAGTGAAGTCTGAAAGAACCGAACAAAATATTGCTCTTTTGTTTCTTGGAGGCTCTTTTTGGATAGCGTAAAGAAGACACTGATAAGAGATTGTATTGCTTCTTCTTCAAGACTCTAACAAGAATGGATGAAGCTCTAGAGATTTCACGGATTAGTCGACAAACATGAGAAAAGATGAGAGTTTGGATTAGGGATTTGAGTTTCATGGAGGTTGAGTTTGGTGATGATGAATATGAACATTGAGAAGAAGACATAGAAGATGTTGATTTGAGTGGCAGTGCCATTCTCTCTTACTCTTTCTCGTTAGAAAATCTTTGGTTACCAAAGGGCTTTAATACTCTTTAGTTGAATTGTACTAAAGGTTATGAAAGCTTGTGGAATTACTTAAAGACCCTGCTACTTTGGGACTAATTAAAGGGATGCCACTCTACTCTACTTTGGAGGTTTTAATTGTGGTCTGGTCGGGATAGTGTGAGCCCACTTAATCTGACATGTTTGCCGAATATTAGGAACATCACAGATTTGAAAGAGAGTAGAAGTGACTTTAGATTCAAGTAACTAATATTACTAGTCTGACACTGACACTGATCCTTGCTTCTGTACTGTCTTTATTTCAACAACAGTTTTCACATCTTTGCTAATTTTTATTCTGCCACTCCTGAGCTAAGGTGTATAATCGAGGTTAAGTGGATAACCAAAAGTTTAACGCTAATTGGTCTGTAATATCGAGTAACAAACCTGACTTGTTTACTATTTGATTCAAACGAGTAAATAAAGGTGGATGACGAATCTTAGACCACATGAATTTTGTAGAACACTTTTATGTCGAAAAACAAATCCCTAGGATCCCACATATGATCCACTTCCTATAAAAAAAAATATTCCACAAAACCCCGCTTCCTATATTTCAAACTATGTAAATTCCTTATTTCTAAATTAAGTTCAGTAAACCTTTTTTTGTGTGGTTTTAGATGTTAGTTCCGATTACTTTTGCAGAGACCCTCTGAACCCCAATTTAAATGGGTTAGAATTATATTTATTTTGACTAGATATATAAAAAAAAAAACATAAATTCCAATTAGTTGTACCTATAATCATTTGAATTGAAGACCTAATATACAGAGTCGATATATAACTTATAATTCTATATTACATTGCGTATATTTCCAAAGTTAGAATTCTACATAACGAAATTCGTATGCACCATGTCCCCCAACAAAGCGGAAGCGGAGAAGCATCTGACTAGACTAAGATAGAAAGCACTTCAACTGCGTTTTATGGAAAAAAGGTAACTACGATATGTACGTTTTGCGGTGACACGACTTTTGATAGTCAGAGAAGAAAAAGGAACTAGTATACTGACACTGTATATCCATCCATCCTGATCCAGCGTGTCCTCGCAGAGTCGCAATCATGGAGACTTTTTGTCACAAACCAACGGTGAAGACAAAACCTCTAATAATATGGGCTTAATTTGTATCTTTTGAGCCCATCAAAAGTAAAGAATCAATTCGGCTTCTCTACGGCCTTGAGTCTGGAACTAATTAAATACACAGCAGGATATGCTCATAAAATTATATGGTGTACATGAAGTACATCATGTACATGTAATAGAAAAGGTTTACGTTAATATCATTGGCTATGCCACACCTGAATTTTAATTTTCATACATCTGTATGTTGCTGATATAAACAGAAAGTATTAAAAATACATAGTAGCTATGATGCTCATAATGGTTTTTAACCTAGACGGAGTCAATTTTTGAGTATATTTAAGAAAAGATATGTATTTCTTTCTTTTGAGATCTATGATACAGTTTGTTCTTATGAGGAGATTCGGAGCGTAATGTTAAAATATTTTTATAAGGTTAATAGGGTATTATAAATTCCGGCTGCAGATCTTGATTCTTTTGTTTAACAGATTTTTTTTGGGGAACTTCAAATGTACACATAGAGATATAGAAGAACCTTTAAATTAAGGTCAAGTTTATTCAAATATTGCCCTTATAACAAAGTCTACCCAAATTTGTCTCTGCTATCAGAACAAAATTATAAAAATTATCAACAAGGTAATAATTTACGCAAATAAATAAATTTCACCTCGATGTCGAACATTATTTTAAACAAACAAAAAAATACTGAGTTTTAAACTATCATATATTTGACACGATGACACGCGTCAGGGGGGCCATTTGTGACTGGCCAAGACGAATATAAAGTCTAATAATAAAAAACGAAATTAAAGAAATATACAGAGTAAAAAATGAAAGACCTGTCTGAAGAAATGTAATTTTAAAAACAAAAGTGGGAAGTGCA
This sequence comes from Camelina sativa, assembly GCF_000633955.1. Classification (NCBI taxonomy): domain Eukaryota; kingdom Viridiplantae; phylum Streptophyta; class Magnoliopsida; order Brassicales; family Brassicaceae; genus Camelina; species Camelina sativa. Next base: position 24,745,644 of record NC_025692.1, on the reverse strand, counting down.
ACTTGTAAGAAGAGTATTGGGCAATATTTTAACACGTAGGGAGGAATCTTACAGTTGTTCCACTGTGGCTTTCCATTTTTTAATTTGAATCATTTAATTAGAGGTC
>NC_025692.1:24700302-24745050 GCF_000633955.1 Camelina sativa | reverse complement strand
TTTTTTCCTTTTTTTTTTTTTTTTTTTTGAGGCAACGACTTCGAACTTATTTAAAAGAAAGAAATAAACCATCTAAAGCAATTTTACAACAAGAGAGAATATATCAACTCCTCGTACAATCTACGAACGTGACAAGAAATAAAGATCACTATGTTGAACCTCTATACAAAGAGTACTAACGTATACGTATTAATTGTTTCATTGTAAGGCATTTCACCGTTACAGATCATTATTAAAATTATAGTGAAATTCATATAAATCTTTCAACTTAAGTCGAGGCGTTGCAAACACTAAGTTGTATTTTTTCTCACACAAAATTTTCAACTTCAAATTAGTTTTTCTTTATAAAAAAAACGTCAGTTTCTAGCTTAAATATAAAACGTTGCTTTGTTGTTAAAAAAAATAAAAATTGAGACGTAATGTATCACGTCAAATTTGTTGGTATAGCTTTGATTTCTTTCTTGTAAATAAACTCATAGTCATAGAGATATCTTTGTTAACGACAACCTCTTCATCTGATAAAACCGTTCATGGGAAAACACCAATCACAAATACTTATCAGATAACAAAACTAATGCTTGTATGTTGCAAGATGTACAAACAATAGGAACGATATATATTAGATGTTTTCTTAACTACTTTTAAGTAAAAAGACTTAGTTAATGTAGAGTATGGAATGGAATTCGATACTGCCTCTTAAATTAATTTTTGGGTGCGGAATGTGGTTTGCCTCTAAGCAAACTTTTGGAAGTGGAATTTGAATCTCTTCAATGAATTTTTTAATTTTATTTTTTAAGAATATAAAAATCTAATTGGCTCAAATAATAAATAATATAATGTCAACAATAATGAACAATTGAGCCAAAACTGAGAAGATGATAAGGAAGTTGCATTGGGCCAAACAAAACTTTTTTTTTTTTTTTAAGATGGAAAGCTATTTTTATGCATCCTATCCAGAATAATACGATATGTCTTTTTAGACTACCAAACTCATGGGCGTTAAAAAAACGTATGAAATTTATGCGAGAATCCTCATTATAATTTACATTATTATGGAAAGATGCTCATGTAAAATATATTCTCCCATATCTTGGGTAGAAAAGAATATAGTTTCTACAAATTTTGATTGGGAATTGAGATATAAATATTTATAATAATATTGTTTTTTATATTCAGTGGTTCAAGTGTATCCGAAACCCAATCAACCTTTTAGTTTTGACAAAACGCAAGTTCGTTTTGATTGGAGAGTTATAGATGATTTCGTATAATTGTTACAGGATCAGTAATATTATTCTTTTATCATAATCTGTAATGTGGTTGTGTTATAATCTTAACTTCTTATAGTTCTTATCAAAAGAAGCAAACAAAAAAAAGATTTCCAAAACTATATGAACAAAATTGTTTATATAGGGTGAGTTGGTCAACCATCTAGCTAGCTTTGGATTGATAATCATGTACCATTGCTATATGAGGTATACCGTTTTAACAATTAGCGATCATAAAAACGATAATTGTAAAAAAAAATGATTTAAAAAATAATAATTAAAAGTGTTATTTTCAATTTGTTGTACCTCCACGTTTCTCTACTGTTATTTCTATACGCTTTGAACTATTCTGATATCGTTTACTAATTACGAGTTTACAACTTTTTAAAACATATACGGCTTTATCTTATCAATTGGATCCATTAATTTGAATTAATTCTGTTGATCATACAATTTACGTTAGATATATACATCATATATATAAAGATACATACATATTGAGATTAAATGATAATACATGTATGCATGGTTGAACAGGATCTGTTATTAGGGTTTTAAAATGTATTAATGGTACTATAATCGATTTCCGTGCGATCTTACTATTTTTGTGAAGAAACTCTTTTCTGATGTTTCTACAAATGAAGAAGAATAACGACAAGGTCCATGCAAGTGGAAGTTTAATTAATCTAACTACTTAAATAGTATTTGTTATTGAAATAAGAATTTTGGACTTTTGCAATTATGGCCATTGGATAATTAAAAATTGCGCACTCCTATCCATTTTGAGAATAATCAAAAGAAAAGGCGTTGGCCTTATATCAATACTCATCCCTCTTGCACCTGAAGACTTTGGAGAATGTAGAGAGATTCCTGAAAACCCAAAAACCAAAACCCTTTAGATTTCATCTCGATTGTTATTCTACCGAATTTTTTTCTTTTTGTTGTTCAATCAAATCCTTTTATTTTTTTTCATTCAACTTATAACTTTTTTATTTTCCGTCCGTTCAATATATCATTGAACGTACAACAAGATCATATGTTTCTGATGCAAAACTGGCTAATTGTGTCTCTCTTGTTTCTTCTTTGATGGATAATATCAACTTTGAATTCTCAAACGCTTCACAAGGAAGCCAGCTACAGTCGCAGCCACAACCGCCTCAGCCGTTTAATTTACAAAACTTGAATAATATGATTCAATACAATCAACCATCATCTCCATGGACTACCGAAACCTTCTCGGGTTTTCCTCCATTCGATTGCTCGGCCAATCAATCTTTCCCCTTACAATGTTCATCTTCGAAGCCCTACCCTTCCTGTTTTCATCCGTACCATCATCAATCTTCGGATCATACATCATCATTAGACCAAACCGTATCGATGGTTCCTATGCTGCCTCTTCCGGATCAATATATGAAGCCATTATATCAAAGATCATGCGCGAAAGATTTCGCTGCAGCAAATGCTTCATCAGCCTCATACTCGCTTTCTTTTGAAGCAAGTCAAGATCCACAAGTATGCTAAAAAAAAAGCCCTTTATTTATTTTTTCTTTTTCTTATAGATATATATTTTTAACAATGATGATCTTACTTGATGGTTTAAAATGTTCTCCACAGGAACTATGCAGGAGGACCTATAGTAATTCTAATGTAACACATCTTAATTTCTCATCATCGCATCAACCTAAACAAACTCATCCAAAATTTCCTTCTCATACTTCATTCTCATCCCATGGAGGGTCGGTGTCTCCTAACTGTGTGAACAAGACACGAATAAGATGGACTCAAGATCTTCATGAGAAGTTTGTAGAGTGCGTTAATCGCCTTGGTGGTGCTGATAGTAAGTCTCACAACCATTTAACTTGATTTATGTAGTCGCTTTTGTTTAGCATAAAGTCATATTAGCTAGTGCATATGCTACAAGAGGGGGACCATTATAACTTGCTTTAGTCTTCGGTCTGAAGAAGTTACTAAAACCTAGAACTTCTTGGTTACCCAATAGAAGTTATATTTGACATGCATATGAATCATGAACATGTATAGCCATAGGATGGATAGATATCAAAAATGATCTAATGAAGATATAATGCTCACATATATAAGTATATAACACTATGTGCATGTGGATTAAAAAGTGTCCCCTTTTTGTTGCATTATTTGGATAAAATGTATACATCTTTCAATAAAAGTATTACATAACCGTTTCAAGGATTAAAGTGTCCTTGTTTCTTTGGTGGGTCACTAAAATGTATAAGTGGTGGAAAACTATGCAGAGGCAACGCCCAAGGCGATATTGAAGCTGATGGATTCTGATGGACTCACAATATTTCATGTTAAAAGCCACTTACAGGTTAGTAATTACGGTTACTTCTTCTATATATCTCCCTTTTTCCATTTTTTTTTTTTTTGTTAAATAGTTTTTGGCTTTTAATTTTCAGAAGTATAGGATTGCGAAATACATGCCTGAGTCTCTAGAAGGTACTCTAATTAATCTCTGCACTAATTTTTTTTTCTTTTGCGATAAAAGTAAATTTTATTTTGGAGTTATACAAATCGAAATAGTTTTATTTTAATTTTTTTGTGTGAAAGTAAAGAGTTTTATGTTGCAGGCAAGTTTGAGAAGAGAGCTTGTGGTAAAGAGCTGTCTCAGCTTGACACAAAAACGTACGTTTCTCTTTTTTGTGCCAAAACTAATATTTTCTTTATTACTAGCTAATTAGCCCTCTGTATATTTTTCCTCCACATAAATCCAACGTTAATGACCAAATGGCTTAGCGTAGCAATAGCAACACGATAAGATTAACCTTGTTCGAAAATAATAAATAATGACTTGTTAATGATTTAATTTTTTTAATAATGTTGTGGATACAGTGGAGTACAGATTAAAGAGGCACTCCAGCTTCAACTAGATGTTCAGAGGCATCTTCATGAGCAACTAGAGGTAAGTTACGAATTGTAACTATACATCTTACATTCTTACTATATTAGATATAGATAAGACTCTTTTTATAGTTTTATGGAACTGTTTTCTGATAATTATCTACATAGATACTTTTTCTTTAATAACCACACTTATCTTGATTCATGTACGTTTCATTCTTTAGATTCAACGAAACCTACAACTAAGAATTGAAGAACAAGGGAAACAGTTGAAAATAATGATGGAACAACAACAAAAAACAAAAGAGAGTCTAATGAAGACACCCGAAGCTGAAGCATCATTGTCTCTTCCCGCTTCCGATCACACTCCTGATCCTCCGCCACCTTTCTTGGTACAAGACAACACAGAATCCCTGATGCTAACAAGTTATGGAGACAATCAACTCCAGTCAAAGATTAGTTGAAAAAAAATGAGAGATATTGGCTACATAGAAAAGGCCTAAAAGCATGTTTCTACTCTATTCAAAATGGTATAAAGTCATAAGAGTCGCGACAAGAGAATGTCCAAAGTGCTACACACACTAACACTTGGAAACAGAATCAGGTACTAAATGTGTGCAAGTGGTGTGTGATGGGGTCTCATTAGTCAATAGAGTAATAGATGTGTGAGATTATTCTTAATTAACTATATTTTGTGTTTTTAAAAACTCACACGAAGAGATGGCTTCTTAAATTAGTAACGCTACTTTTATAATTGTGCACGAGGAACCCCACCTTTTTCTCCTTTTAATTTCTTAGTCATTTCTACTTTGAATATTCAGTTTCTTTATCCCCTATATATTTGTCTTCTTCTCTGAAAGTTTGGTGATGTTTACGAAAAGTAATCGGCCTCTAACTCTCTAATATGCTTTTCAAGATTAAGGTACGGTATAAAAAACTTTTGCATGGAAGTGATGAGTGAGTCAGTCAAATGATCATATATATACGTATAAGAGACGCGAGTATACGAAATGAATTAGGTTGGATATTTGGATACCAAAAACGTGGTATTCGATTTCGTTACCATTCATGATTTTCATTTAGCCCTCGGCACCAACGTCACATCAAACTGTTTTGACCACCCTTTTGAGTTGGTAATAAGCGGTTTAATGTCCCAATTTGAATGGTTCATTCGATTTCCTTATTGTGTTGGTTATTGTGAGAATTTTTTTTTGTCAACAATATTTATCTTGTGTAATTGAATTTAAACTTGAGTTCGGGTAAAATTAGGGTTCTACTTCGAAGACAAGATCGAGATATTTCTCTTTGTTCGTTTTTCCGATCAATAAATTTGTTGGTTTGTCAGCTAATTCATCAATACCCGGTCGGTCATCTCGTTGGGCTGTGACTAAATTGATTCGGTTATCTTTAGGTTACAACTAGCTTGGGCTGGTTTGATAAAAGCCCAAAATCATTTACTTTTATGTCCACTAAATATTATACTTTTAAGCTAATGGGCTACATACACTACATATGTTAGATTTCCTTTAATAATAAATTCATCTGAATCATATATTTATTACTAGAGTTCTTTTTACAAACTGTGATAACATCAAACCTTGTAAGGCTACTTATGCTTAGATTAATTAATTGAAAATTGAAGTTGTTCTTATGTAGTATTAGAACATTATTGTCTTTTATGATAGTTTTGAATGTCTTATTAGTTGTTGTTTTTTGTATTATTTTACGAGGAAGTGACTTTTTTTTTTTTTTGACAATCAAACCCCATATATTAAGTTATCGGAGTTCACTCTCTTCGAGAGAGAGCCAATTAGGTACCGATGAGCTTACATGGGAAAAACAGAAACCTCGTGCTCTTGCACATTTCGCAAGTTTATCAGCACAGATATTATCATCTCGGGAAATATATCTAATACTAAAATGAGCAAAGCTATCTCTGAATTGAGTAAAATTCTTCAATTCTGATGAAAAGGTCGGCCAATCCTCGACATTAGACGTCATCCTTAGGAGGTCTGAACAATCCGTAGCAAAAAGAGCTTTATCCAAGTCCAACACTAATAAGCACTCCATAGCCCAAATAAGGGTATCTAACTCTGCATGTAATGGGGATAAGCTTCTGCGCGATCCTTTTAGCCCCATGTGCAGGATTCTATTACCCATAGACGCAATCCAGCCATGCCCACTCCTATCCACCTCTGTGTGCCAAGATCCATCTATAAAGCATACAAGAGATTCTTGAGGAATTGGGCTCGAAGGCATGCATGTTTCGACTACCGCTGGTGCTACGTCTCTGTTATTTGCTCTTCTCCAAACTTCTTCTTCTTGGATAGCTTTCTCCAGTGTATCTTGCGGAGACTCAGAGATATTTTCAAACACTTTCTTATTTCTTGCCTTCCAGATGTACCACATCATCCACGGGAACGTCCTCAAGTTTTGATCAGTTGCACCAGAGTCTCTACCACGCCCATATAGAAAGTCTAGGTTGCTATATAGGGAAGGTGAAGGGAACACCATAGGATGGGAAGGGATTGTTGATAAAGCCCATACTTGATGTGCTGTGGGGCATTCAAATAGCATATGGTTTATAGTTTCCTCCTCCGCTCCACATCTAGGACAATCTTTGTCTCTACCAATATGACGATAATGCAGGCGTTGACATGTTGCCAAGCACCCAGTCACACATTGCCACACGAAATGCTTAAGCTTCCGTGATGTTTTTAACTTCCATGTTTGCGCCTTAAGTGTCGTAACACTAGGCCCCTGAGAAGGGGGGTCGCGAGCAGGGCGAGAGATAGCTCTTGCGGCTTCATATCCAGATTTAACGGTATAATTTCCAGAATTTGTCAAAGTCCAAGAATAACCGTCCTTCGAGGCATTCAAGCTCGGTTTAATCCCCAACATAAGGGTAATTTCTTTCGGGGGGAAGAGTTCCCGAGGACGTTCAATTTTCTACTTTTTGTGTTAAAATCTATCAAAGTGTTAACACAAATCAAGGGATTTCTCTCATTATTTAAACTTTGGGGTGGCCGTGCTGGCGTATCTGGGATCCATGGTTCAGTCCAGATGCACGTATTAAAACCCGAGCTTAAGGTCTTACGAATTTCGTACGAAAGAACATGCTTTGCTGCCAACATACTCCTCCAACAATATGAAGGTCGATTTGATACTTGTATCTCTAATGGATTACAGTATCGAAAGTATCTCCCTTTTAGAACTCGGCTAAGAAGGAAATCTGGATATCTCAGCAATCTCCATATTTGCTTTGCCAAAAGGGCAAGCTTAAATTCTTCTAGTGTTCTAAAGCCTAGCCCACCTTCCAAAAGTTGAGTACACATTTTCTCCCATGATATCCAATGTAGTCCTTTACTGTCTGCTTTATTGCTCCACCAGAAATTAGCTATTGCGCTAGTTAATTTTGAGCATATAGCTTTTGGTAAGAGAAAACACGACATTACATATGTCGGAATTGCTTGCGCCACTGATTTGATCAGGACTTCCTTGCCTCCCTTGGATAGAGATTTTGAAGTCCATAAGATTACCTTCTCATGGAGTCTATCCCTCACGAATGCAAAGACTTGTGCCTTTGATCCATGAATCTTCTTAGGGAGACCCAAGTATGTACCCATGCCTCCTTCTTGTGATATCCCAACAATAGATTTGATCTCTTGACGTATATGGGACGGGACCTCGGTTCCAAACATGATGGAAGATTTGGAGAAGTTAATTTCTTGTCCAGAAGCCTCGCCATAAAAGTGGATTATATCGATAATTTCCTTGCATTGCCGAGGATCGGATCTGCAGAAGAATAAACTGTCTTCTGCAAAAAGTAAATGGGAAACGCGTGGGCTTGCGTTCGAAATACGTAAGCCCTGGATCTTTCCCTCCCTTTCTGCATTCCTAATCTGAGCAATTAAGGCCTCAGTACAAAATATAAATAGGTATGGAGAAATTGGGTCCCCTTGACGAATCCCACGTGTTGGCCTAATCCGTCCCTTGGGATCTCCATTGATCAAAATACGGTAGGAGACGGAGGTAATGCATTGCATTATCCAACCCACCCATTTTTGATCAAATCCCATTTTTTCCATCAAAGCTCTTAAGAAATTCCATTCCACCCTATCATAAGCTTTACTCATGTCCGTTTTTATTGCCATAAATTTTTTCCGGTTGGCCTGATTGGAACGGAGGGCATGAAAATTTTCTTGAACAATGAGAATACTATCTGTGATTAATCTTCCTGACACAAAGGCAGATTGGGTTTCAGAAATAAGTTCTGGTAAAAACCTCTTGAGACGTAAGCTCAGAATTTTTGAGATCACCTTATAGCTCACGTTACACAAGCTAATAGGGCAAAATTTGGACATTTCCCGAGGTCGTTCTTCTTTCGGGATTAAACATATATTTGTTTAATCTAGCTTGCCATCAAAAATTCCCGAGCTAAAGAAATTTTTCACCAACTTAGTGAGATCGCCTTTTATGGTATCCCAAAATTTTTGAAAGAACAAAGCAGTCATCCCATCTGGTCCTGGAGCTTTTTCCGGATTCAGGGAGAACAAAGCTCGTTTGACTTCCTCTTCTGAGATTTCTTTCGTGAGATACTCATTTATTGCTGGTGTAACCAAAGTAGGTACATTCTTAATAGCCAATGTAGGATCGCTCGCATTCGAGGATGAAAAGAGATTGCTAAAGTACTTCACCGCTACTTTTTCAATTCCTTCTTCTGTATCAACCCAGACTCCAAGTTGATTAAGGATGCCTGTGATCTTGTTCCTTGCCCTTCTTTGTTTTGTGGAAGCGTGGAAAAATTTTGTATTTTTATCTCCTTCTGCCAGCCAGAGTTCTTTGCTTTTTTGGTGCCAATATGCTTCCTCTTCCCTATACGCCTCGCAAAGTTGCCATTTTAAGTTGAGGAGAGTTTCTGATGATGTCTGGTCATCACCATAGGTCTCATCGATCTTTTCTTGGAGGTCCTTAATCAATAGTTCTGAGTTAGTTCTAGAATTTTTCTTCCATATGGAGATGGCACGCTTGCAATCTTGAATTTTTTTCCGGATAGATTTTTCAACGGAATCTTCATCACCTCCCCATCCAGTAAGAACCGCCTCTTTGAAGCCTGGTTTGTCGATCCACCTTTTGTCAAACATGAATTTTTTTATAACTTCTTTGGACGTGTAAAAATTGAAGCAAGGAGGGGGCGGTGGTCCGAACCCCACATCTTCATGTACTCCACATTGGTGTGGGAAAAAATATTATGCCATTCTTCATTACCCATAGCTCTATCAAGGCGACATCGAATCTTACCATTAGACCGTTGACCAATCCATGAGAATTGATTTCCTTGCTAAGGAAAGTCAATTAGACCACATGAATCAATCATAGCACGGAAAGGTAGAAAAGAGGACTCCGATCTTTTTTTTCCCCCTTTTTCGTGATTCCCTGTTATTTCATTGAAATCTCCAATGATAAACCAAGGCTTAGATCTATTCACTCCAATGCGCATTAGTCTTTCCCACACATATTCACGGTTTTCAGGGACAGGATCGCCATAGATAAATGTCATAAAGATCCGATTTCCATTAATAATAGTTTCAATATCGATTAGCCGGTCATCTAACAACAAAAACCTAACCGGAAAATCATTTGAATACAATAGAGCTAAACCGCCACTTAAACCCTCTGGTTCCACTGTTTGAAGGTTATCAAAACCTAAATCTACTTGCAATTCTTGCAGATAAATCTTATCATTCTTGGTTTCTGATAAAAACAAAAAATCTGGTGAGTATATTCGACACATCTCACGCAATCGGCGGCGAGTCACCTTGGCTCCCACCCCTTGACAGTTCCAAGCGATTGTCATCATGTTGGCGGATTGGGGGAGATCTGGGGCTCAACCGCACCATCCTTTGATGTCATTGCCTTGTCACTTTTCTTCTTCTTTTTGGTTGTTGTGTTTGTTTCCACCTCCTTTTGAGGGACCTCACTGTTTGTTGGTTTCTCCGTGCCTCTCCTTGGACCACTTGCTTCCATGTTTCCTTTTTTCTTGGATGAACTCTTGCTGGTAAAAGTTTTGAGCTTTCGAGAGACGGCGTTGTTCATCTTTGGACTAGGATGAGGGATCCTAGCTCCAACCGTCCCGTTTAATTTTCCATTCCCAGAAATTGGATATGGGCCTTTAGGCTGGGAGATAGGCCCACTGACCTTTCTAGATTTCCTCCCACCTCCTGCTTTCTTTGGGGAAAACGCACGCTTGCTAGAAGGAGACTGAGAAAAAGCTGGAGTCGTCGTCGTCTGGTGATTTTTTAGGATCAATTGCTCCGACTATGTTCTCTCGCTTTCCTCCGCCTTGTTTCTGTTCATCGACTCTGTGGACATATCTTCTTCGCCCGCCATATCCTCGCCTAAGAGATCATCGTTCTCGAGTAGCCCGTCGAGAATCATCTCATTCTCGATCTCCCTCATTAGTCGAACATCCTCTTCTGTCAATTGCCGGTCCAATTCAGGGTCATGGTCGTCAACCAGATTCTCCCAGTCCGAGGGGATAAACTCATTTTGTTGAGAGTTTTGCAAGATAGCAGTCGCTTGAAGGTGATTCTGCTCCATCGTCCAATCTGAGAGGCTGGTGTTGCCACCCTCCTCGATCCCCATCGGTAGATTTGTAGAGTTCACCCGCCCCATGACCAAAAATTGAGGTTCCGCAACACTGGATTTCGGAGGTTTGTCCGTTTGGAGATTTCGTGGAGGGTCGCATCCTTCATTTGTATCGGAACCAGATCCAAACTCAAAGTTTGCAGGGATGACATTTAAGTCCTCTTCGCCCTCGTCATCATCTTCCTCTCCCATCAGATCATCATCGGATTCCTGGGCTTTACCTTTACCTTTGTCTAGAGGTGCAGATGTGTCTTCTTCCCGTCTCCGGTTTGCTTGGTGTCGAGGAGGTCGTCGGGAGGTCCTCCGCTGTAGTGAAAGCGATTCCTCCCTTGGTGGCGATCTGATACGAAGTGGGGATTCTCTTCGTCGCACAGGTCGTGCTTGCTCCTCCGTCGCCAGTCGCTTGTTGGAAGGGGGCTTAACCATAGCCTTGTCTTTTCAGTATCGATCTCCACCACTCTCGTCAATCCTCTTAAGAGATCTAGACGACGACATTGTTGAGATCTCCCTACTCCGGGGATAGGTCTTGGAAGTTGACTCCCCAATGCGTTGCCAGACAGGGTTCCGATACGCCTCCGATCGAGGGATTTCACTAGAACGATACAAATTCCTTCGCACAGTCCGGGAATCACTTGGGGTGTCTCTCGCATCTGGTATCAACCTTGACCGTGAGTCGTTTTCACGTTCTGCAGAGAGCTGCGAGGTACGAGAAGAACGCCGGTGAATGTCTCTGTCTCTTACTACCCCCCGGTGAGTGTCTCTGTCTCGGACCTCCCCTCGGTAAACCCTTTCGTTTCGATTCCCTAGATCCCAACGTTCCTCTGTTCTTGGATTAGTTGCAGGTAAAGCATTCACCCTTCGTTCTTTGTTTGTTTCTCGCTGTAATTCGGTGAGATGGGGACAGTCTCGATCTTCATGAGATATTAACCGGCAAGTAAAACAGTAACGATACAATTTCTCGTAGGTGAGAGAGACTTCCACTTCATCTCCATCATCCATCACCACCCGTTTCTTAAATTTCAAAGGTTTAGTGACATCTACAGCCACCAGAACTCTGGCATCTGTGATATCGACCTCTGTGACTTGTCCTATGGCAGATCCAATGCTTCTGAAAGCTTCATCCACCCAACATCGAAGGGGAAGGTCTCTTATCTTGACCCAAAAGTTAACAAAGTACAGGAGACTTTCCTGGAAGTTAAGTTCCCAACGCTCCAAAGAGAAAGTCCATTTGTTGAAATGACATGGCCTCTTCTTCAGGACTTTTTGCAGGTCATCCTCGGATTCAAAGTTGAAGTGGAACCGGCCATTGCCCAGATCGAAGCCTCGGACTCTTCCATCAACATTCCAGATACCCGCACTTGGCATAACTGCCAGAAAAGCTTCCATGCTTCTGCCGCCGGTGTGGAAGACTCTCCCAATTAGCGTGAGTCTGAATCTTCTTTGGAGAGCTTCATTGTCCAACACTGGCAGTCTAACTGGTTCGTCATCCTCAGAGGAGGGTTGGCTTCTCCCTCTTGATCCAGGTCCAGTAGCATTGGAGTTCTTCATCTTGAGCTGCGAATTGTGAGTGGAAGAAACGTACTGTGAACTAAGAAACACGTGAATTGCCAAAACCAGAGGTGAAAAAAGGTGAGATCTTGAAAATAGCCGAGAAGTGAGAAAAGGATGGGAGTCTAATAGTGCATAAAGATGAATAGTGAAGGCAAGAGGTTCGTGAAAACAAAACATGTATGTTGGAGAATTAGAAACGACATATCTTTGTCCCCTGGGTACAAAGGAAATTCCCGGAAGTGGAATGTTTTGGTAGGTGAATATCATCCTGATTTGAAAAGTTTTCTTCTCTTAGCCATCTCGAAGGCCGAGTCTGAGAGAGAAAGTCAACTGTATATTGTAAGGAAATTCCCAATTCCTTTATTGTGGAATTTAATTTGATGATTGGTTTTTTGATTTTTGAAATTTGATTTCCGGTTTTAGACAGTTTCCCATAATAAGGACACTTGTTTCTGTTGTCTATTCATCATAATCAATAGGACCAAAACTTATGAGGAAGTGACTGAACACATGCATGGACAAAAGTGAAAGAATGTTGTGATGGAAATTTCACCATTTATGTGTCACAATGTCGTCATTCAATAAAATCATATTATCTTATATATGTCCTGTCAATTATTTTAACTCGTAAATAATTTCGCGGCGAAGCTTCTTTATATATTTTATTTTACTTCATCTGAAGATTATTTTTCCTTCATATAACATGCAGCGTCTTTCATCGTAAACAAAAAAGTCAAATCTTAATATCGATAAAGACAAACACATCTTGGATCCAACAGTTCGTCATATGATTTTTGTATTACACAAAAAGGGTTTCACCATTTTAATTAAAAAAAAAAAAAGGAGAAGTTGAGATCGAATGAAGTTTGGAAAAAGACAAGCATCGGATAGTGATTCTTCGTATAGGAGCTGCAGTGAACATACTAGTCATTGCTGCAAATGCTACGATATCTCCCAACTTTTTTCAACCGAAACCAAACGGGCCACTTCGTTTTCAAAGCAATCTTTGGAGGACTGTGTGGAAACGCAATTTTCAGCGGTATACAACTTTTCTTTCTTTGTTTTACCACAACACAAATAGGAAAATACTCATAGTTGTTCTTTAATTTGTGCTCATATGTCATATATATACATAGTTTAAGGGTCTTGAATGAATTTGTTCTCGGAATTACACTTGTAATAAAGTAGACATACGTCTTAAACCCATATTTCATTGACGTCGTGGCTAAAATAGGTTATTATAATATTAGTTGTTTTCGTTGTTACATATGAGTTGATGGTAGAGAAGATAGTAATGAATTTGTATATATAGAGATTGAGTTATAATTGAGTTATAATCTAATTTTATTGGTACAGCCAGCAAGCTCTCCAGGTTGTGAATCTGCCGCCTCTGACTTAGCAAGCTCATCTTCCACTAAAAAAAGGATCAACTGGACAATAGATCTTCACGACAAGTTTGTAGAGTGTGTGAATCACCTAGGTGGCCCCATGAGTATGATCTCTTCATCTATTTGTATGTGTGTGTGCTATTTTTTAGTTTTTTACCCTTTTATCTCCCAATAAAATCTTAATCTCGTAGAAGCGACGCCAAAAGAGATCTTAAAGCTTATGAGAACGCATAAATTAACGATCTACCATATCAAGAGTCACCTTCAGGTTACCACATCATTTTCCATTTTAGATTATGATCGTCATATATTTTTATGCTTATGATTTCATTCTTACCTAATCTCCTTTAGTATGTATTTATGTAAATCAGAATTATCGATCAATGAAACATGTTCAAGATTCCAGACAAGGTAAAGTCCTATAATTTTTTTCTTTGTATGAACATGCATGTAGGTTTTATATATTGTTAACTCGCTCATTGACCCAAAACCAAAGCAAATACGTTTTCTTGAACTATATTTTGTTGACATTATTAAATTATATATTCTGCAGAAACAAAAATCAAAGAAAAAGAGATTCAACCGAAGGATTCAAGAATCAAAGAGTTGATGAGATTGCATGATGAAGTAGGACACCATCTCCAAGAACAATTAAAGGTTTTGTCCTTCATCCTTGACATTTACTGGCTAACGGCTATATCCATTTGTATATCTCTAATCACATCGCGAGGTCGAAGAAGTATACCAAATTTTTGGAACTTATTTTTTTGAAACCATATTATGAAATAATACTAGTTTGATTTTTTTTTTCCTTTACCCAATGTTTTACAAAATACAAACCATTTTTTTTTTTAGGACAAACGCAAAATACAAACCAATTAAAAAGGGAATTAACAGGGATTTTCTGTTTTGTATGCACAAAAACGAAAATAATAGAGGAATGGTCGTGAGTGCTGATTTTGATTTGATAGATAGACTAAATAAAATATATAAAGAATAGTCTCCTATTTTCATTTTTTATTTTGCTAATATCGGATATGTAAATTATACTTGTTTATGCCTGTTTTTTTTTTTTCCACTGGCAGATGCAGAGAGAATTATACTTAGTGGTTGAAGAACAAAATAAACAACTCCACGAGATGATCAAACATCAAAATGAAAGAAAAAAAAAAGCTTGTAAAATCTCTTAATTAAGATTTGAACTTATATGTAAATGTACTATGTAGATACTTGAATACCTACTATGTTAGAATAGTCATGTGATATGAACAATTATAAAGGCATGTCTGTAAAAAATATTAACAAAATAAAAAAAAAAATGTTTTTCTTCAAGTATTTTTGGGATTTTGTATTTGGAAAGAAAAACCAAACAAAAAAACCAAACAAAAAGTCTCATGCTTTCGTTTCATCTGTCTCCTCCGGCGACTTGAGAGGCCAAATCAGACCAAAACCCGTCAAAGATTCAAAGGTAAAACCTTTCGATTCGCTCACAAAACTAGCCAATGAAACTCACGCGAAACCCTAGTGGATTCGCGTCTCTTATCAAATGGGTATCACAAATCTCTCAAGAAACCCACTTTAAACCCCTGTTTCCCGGAACTGGGTTCCTCCTCCGTCATACCCAAAACCCTAGATCCTTCGCCACCGTTAACGAAGTCTCCAGCGAGAAATCGAGTGTGAGGAAAACCCAAAACGGGCTTCGAATCACTCCCACTATTCGTAAATTGGCTGAGGAAGCAATGTTGGATTACTTTTATTCCACTAGGGGTTTACAGTACATGGTCGCTGAGAGTATGAGTAAGAACAGTCCTCTTTTTGTTGATAACCTTTTGAAGAAGGTTGACTGTGTTACCCCTTCTGATATTAACCAATCTATCACTAAGTATCTACGTTTTCACCCTGTCAATGAGTTTGAGCCTTTCCTTGAGAGTTCAGGTTTGATGCCCACAGAGTATAATCATCTGGTTCCTTGTGATAAGGTCTTCTTGGATGAAGAAGGTTTTTTGTTAGAGAATCATCATGTTTTGTGTTATAGTGGAGTTGATCCTAAGAAGATTGGGAAGATTTTCAAAGAAGCTAGGGAGGTTTTTGGGTATGAGACTGGGGTTTTAGCTTCTAAGATTAAGGCTTATGAGGATTTGGGGTTTAGTAGGGCTTTTCTAACGAAGCTTATCGTTTGTAGCCCGAGGATTCTGGTTGGGAATATGAATCTTGAACTGGTTAAGGTCTTGGAGACGCTGAAAGCTATGGGGTTTGACTCTGATTGGGTGATGGAGAATCTGTCAGAGGAAGCACCTTGTGAGTGGAGCTCTGTGTATCGTGTTTTAAGCTTGCTTAGAGGTATCTGTTTTGATGAGGATGAGCTATGTGGGTTGATCAGGAAGTGTCCAAGACTTATTTTTGAGAATTCAGGCAAATGGACTGTGGTTCTAGTTGGGTTTGAAACAAAACTTGGGTCATCTAGAAGTGAACTATCTTCGTTGTTTCAGAAGTTTCAGCAGATTCAAGTGGAGAAATGTGTTTCGAATATAAGGAACTGCTTCTTGTTCCTGCAAGAAATCGAGATGGAAGATGATGAGATTCATAAGGTGTTCCGGTCTCACTCCTGGTGGCTTGGTTCATGTAGGTTAAAAAAAACCAGTAGCTTGCTTGTAAATTTGAAGACTGGGAAAGCCCGTTTGTGCCAGGTCATTCAAGATAACCCAGAGGAGATGAAGAAATGGACAATGGGGTCAAAAATCCAACCGTTACCAGCCACGGACGAAAAAACAGAGTCGAAATCAATGAAGACTCAGTTTTTGTGTTACCTCGGGTACAAGGAAAACTCAAAGGAAATGGAGAAAGCACTCGAGAGGTTCTGCGGCAGAGGATCTGAACTCCGAGAGAGATTTAACGTACTTGTGAGTTTGGGTTTCAAAGTGAAAGACGCCAAAGAAATGGTGAAAGCATCTCCTAAAATCCTCTCACAAGCATTTGATGTCCTGGAATCAAAAGTTAACTACCTTGTTAAAGAATTAGGTTATCCGCTTTCGACTTTGGTTGATTTCCCTTCATGTTTAAAGTTCACTCTTCAACGGATGAAGCTCAGATTTGCAATGTTCTCTTGGCTTCAAGCTCGAGGCAAAGTTGGTCCGAAGATCAAAGTTAGTACTATGCTCGCTTGCTCTGACAAAATTTTCGTCAGTTTCTTCGTAAACCGTCACCCCGATGGGTCTAAGCATTTAGAAGACTTGAAGAAGCTGCACCCGAGTTGAACAAACTAATTCCTTACTATGTTTTGTAGCATTACACCTTAATCAAATCTTGTATCCAACTTTTTTTTGTAGTTGTTACTCTCTCTCTTCTAATGATAAAAATTTTAATTATTTAAATAATCTAATAATATTATATTTTTAATTGTCAAATAGTCTCGTCTTCTTCTTCTCACTGAAACAGACCTATTGCTTCGGCTTAGACATATCTAACTCCGGTGTTACATATATTCATGTGTCTGAGTAACAGGTAATGTCTCTTATACGAAACCCTAGATTCACTAGCCTTCTCAATTGGGTATCACAAGCTATTATTAAACCCCGAGTTTCAGGAAACCCTAGATCTTTCGGCACACAGAGAACAACACTAGTCGATGCTGAGCTTTGCGGAGAGAAGTGGGGAGTTAGGAATCGAAACGAGATTCGTAGGATGGCACAGGTTGCGATGTTTGATTACTTTTACCAAACGAGGGGTTTGCAGTTTCTGGTTGCTGAGAGTATGAGTAAGANTTTTGTAGCATTACACCTTAATCAAATCTTGTATCCAATTTTTTTTGTTGTAGTTGTTACTCTTCTTCTAATGATAAAAATTTTAAATTATTTAAATAATATAATTTTTTTTTAATTGTCAAATAGTCTCGTCTTCTTCTTCTTACTGAACATAGCTATAACTTCGGCTTAGACATATCTAACTCCGGTGTTACATATATTCATGTGTCTGAGTAACAGGTAATGTCTCTTATACGAAACCCTAGATTCACTAGCCTTCTCAATTGGGTATCACAAGCTATTATTAAACCCCGAGTTTCAGGAAACCCTAGATCTTTCGGCACACAGAGAACAACACTAGTCGATGCTGAGCTTTGCGGAGAGAAGTGGGGAGTTAGGAATCGAAACGAGATTCGTAGGATGGCACAGGTTGCGATGTTTGATTACTTTTACCAAACGAGGGGTTTGCAGTTTCTGGTTGCTGAGAGTATGAGTAAGAACGCTCCTGTGTTTAATGATAATCTATTGAGGAAGCTAGATGGTTGTGATGTTGATGATGATGAGGATGAGATAGTTCGATCCATTACAAGGTTTCTATTGTTTCATCCTGTAAACGAGTTTGAGCCGTTTTTAGAGAGTTTAGGTTTGAAGCCGTCAGAGTTTAGTCATTTGGTTCCTTGTGATAAGATGTTCTTGAATGAAGATGCTTTTCTTCTGGAGAATTATCATGTCTTTTGGAACTATGGAATTGGTAGGGAGAAGATGGGGAAGATCTTTAAGGAAGCTAGGGAAGTTTTCGGGTTTGAAACTGGGGTTTTGGCTTCCAAGATTAAGGCTTATGAGGAGGATTTGGGGTTTAGTAGGTTGTTTCTGTCGAAACTTATTGTTTGTAGTCCTAGTATCTTGATTGGGAACATGGATGTTGAGCTGACTAAAGTTATGGAGATGCTGAAAGCTATTGGTTTTGGTGTTGATTGGGTAACAGAGAACTTGTCAGAGGAGGTTTCTTATGACTGGAGTTCTATGCATAGGTGTCTAAGTTTTCTTAGAGATATCTGTGTCGATGAGAATGAGCTAAATGAATTAATCAGGAAGCGGCCAGGTCTGATTTTTGAGGATTCAGGGGAGTGGACACTGATACTAGCTGGGTTTGAAACAAAACTAGGGTCATCCAGAAGTAAACTCTGTTCCTTGTTTCAGAAACTCCCTCAGAGCCAGAGTTTAGGGAAATGTTTGATTAATCTAAGACATTGCTTCTTGTTCCTGCAAGATATTGAGATGGAGGCTGATGAGATTAGCAAGATCTTCCGTTTGCACTCTTCGTGGCTTGGTGTAACTCGTTTGAAGCAAACCAGTACCTTACTTCTCAATTTGAAAGGTGGGAAAAGGCGGCTTTGTCAGGTCATTCAAGAAAATCCTGAAGAGATGAAAAAATGGGTTATGGGGTTAAGAGTGCAGCCGTTACCAGATACTAGCTGCAAGGTAGACTCAAAGTCGAAAAGAATGAAGACCCAGTTCTTGTTAGACCTCGGATACAAAGAAAACTCAGAGGACATGGAGAGAGCACACAAGAGTTTCCGTGGCAAAGGATCTGAACTCCGTGAGAGATTTAATGTCCTTGTGAGTTTGGGTTTTACCGAGGAAGTTGTTAAAGATATGGTGAAAGCATGTCCTAGTATCCTCACTCAGGCAAGTGATATCATAGAA
The DNA here is from genome assembly GCF_000633955.1 of Camelina sativa. Lineage (NCBI taxonomy): Eukaryota > Viridiplantae > Streptophyta > Magnoliopsida > Brassicales > Brassicaceae > Camelina > Camelina sativa. Next base: position 24,725,874 of record NC_025692.1, on the reverse strand, counting down.
TCAAAGGTTAACTACCTTGTAAACGAATTAGGTTATCCGCTTTCCACTTTGGTCACTTTCCCAACATGTCTCAAGTATACTCTTCAGCGGATGAAGCTTCGATATACAATGTTCTCTTGGCTTCAAGCTCGAGGCAAGGCAGACCCAAAGCTTGCACTAAGTACTATACTTGTGTGCTCGGACAAGTTCTTTGACACTAGATTTGTAAACCGTCACCCTGATGGGCCTAAGCATTTGGAAGACCTGAAGAAACTGCTTCTATGTCAGTAGAGAACAAGAATGCATCAAGATATTATAGTATTGACCACAACAACGCAACATACATCACGCAATTCGATTTTTGTATTCTAGTTAGATCACAATCAGTCTAGTTAAACACAAATTTTTGTGGAGCAGTAACTTCAGTTTTGTGTTAGTCCCTCTTGAGCAGATTGCTATGTTACTATGTACATGTTTTTACAAGTTCTATAGCAATTTTAAAGTTGGAGAAAAATAATAATACTGTATTATTATTATTAAAGATAGAATTAGAAAATCGTAAAATAAGAAAAGCCACGTGGCAGAGAGGTTTGACTAGTTGACTCCAACGTCCGTAACTGTTTTTTTGCTGACGTGGAATAATCGCGGTTTCACATTTTACTTTTAGTTCTCTCTCCTTCTCTACTCGCTTCTTTGATCCTTCTCTCTGTTTTGGTTTCCCGGAAAACGAGAGAGAAAATGCGAGAAAATTCCAAAACTCTTTTCTTCTTTTTCTCTCTCTACGTTTCTCTTTGCGTTAGACGACGGAGCTTTTAAGCGTATCAGTTCTATGCATTAAGCACCATTTTTTTTCTTTCTCTTAGGAGTCTAGAGAGATCGTAGCGATGAAAACCAAACAGCAATCGCGATACCTCGCTACGATTCTTCTCACGGTGCTTCTCTTTGTGCTAGCGAAGGCTAATACTGATCCGCTTGAAGGTACGTAGTTTCCAGATTCTCTCGTCTCAGTTAAGATTCTTGTTCGTCGTTCTTCTTCTCTGTTTAAGAACTGAGCTTGATCGTACTGAATCTTTTCTTACTTCCGAATCGAACTGATGATTATTAGTATTTCTTTGGGTTTAATCGCGAGTTTAGATCTTTTGATGTTACTTGATCATGTTGAAATCAACATCTACACGTGTTCGACGAAATGACTGTATGTGATTTGTTGTTTATTTGTGTTTTAGTTTTGGCACTTCAAGATCTCTACAAATCCCTGAGCAATCCAGAGCAGCTGAGAGGATGGAGATTGGAGGGTGGAGATCCATGCGGAGAAACTTGGATGGGAGTTTCTTGTTCTGGTTCTTCTATTGTAGACCTGTAATTTCCACATGTTAACCCTTTCTCTCAGTTTTTTTCTCTTATCCGATTCGATCAAAATCTGATTCATTCTTATCTTAGACAACTACGAGAGTTAAAGCTTTTGGGAAGCCTTGGAAACCAGCTTCAACATCTCCACAACTTGAAGACCATGTAAGCAAACTCTCCCTTTTCTTCATTGTTACGAGACAGATTCATTGTCTTGATGATATTAATTCAAAGAATTGTTGGTCTCTATCTTTCATTTGTGTCAGGGATGTTAGCTTCAATAGCCTTCAAGGTGAAATTCCATTTGGCTTGCCTCCAAATGCTACTCATATGTAAGTGTTTTAAGCAAGTGCGTTCATCATTTAAGCTTACATTTTAGTGCAATTCACGAGTGTTTTCGTTGTTTGTTTGATTACAGAAACATGGCTTGTAACAATCTGACCCAGAGTATCCCTTTCTCCTTACCTCTTTTGACATCTCTTCAGTCTCTGTAAGTGGCTTATTCCAAATGGAGTACTATTGTATATTTCATTACATGGCCTTACGTTTCCACTGATTCGTTATATAATTGCTTCCTTTGTCTTCTAGGAATTTAAGCCATAATTCATTATCTGGACCTCTTGGAAATGTGTTTTCTGGCTTACAAATTAAAGAAATGTGAGTCTTCTGTTTCAGTTCTTTTAGTCTTTCATCACCAGCAAATTAAGATACCTGTTCATATTCAAATAATATTTGACTTTGCTAGGGATCTGTCATTCAATAACCTGACGGGAGATCTACCAAGCTCTTTTGGAACTCTGATGAATCTGACTTCACTGTAAGTATCTAGAAATTTTATCTGCAATCTGCTTCGTGCACATAGATGTAACCAAATAACAGCTTTGCTACTGTGATAACGAAAACTGCAGGTACCTCCAGAACAACAGATTAACAGGATCAGTCATCTATCTCGCGGATCTTCCTTTAGCTGACCTGTAGTTCACTCTCTTTATGCTTTTATTTTGCATTTCATTGAACTTCTTTTATATAAATGAGCTCAACATGTCTTGTCTTCAGGAATATCGAAGATAACCAGTTCAGTGGTATTATCCCAAGTCATTTTCAGTCCATTCCTCATCTGTGGTAAGTTTACTCCCCGCTTCTCAAATATTGGCTCAGACGCCTAAGACTCGTGATAATCATACATGGTGTTTTTGCTGAACAGGATTTGGGGAAACAAGTTCCATGTAGAGCCCAACTATAAACCATGGAAGTTCCCTTTGGACGTTAGACCGTTGATACAAAATGCTACTGGCTATCCAACGACAGAATCGAGTGCCATTATGAACTTTCCCAGACCTCAGACGGTGGTCAGAAAGAAGAAGAAAGGCATAGGAGCAGGAAGTACCTTTTTACTGGTTGGCGGATTAGCTTTGCTGGGAACTTTCTTTGCACTTTTTGCAGTCCGCATGAGTCATCGACGTGCACAAAACCTTGCTGCTAGTCACATAAGCAACAATAGCACAGCATACTCTCTTCCAGTCAGTACAGGCCGAGGTGATCTATGTTGCCTCTCCCTCATTGTTACAATGGCAATTCTAGTTCCTCGGTGCTGATTTTCTTACCTTCACATGTAACAGAGTATCCTGTCGCAACTGAAGATAACCCACAGATGAGAAGGGTCCAGCCACCGACAATTCCCCAGCTCAGACATTTACCTTCTCCACCTGTCAGAATCGATAAAGCTGTCAGAAGAAAAAGCTTCTCTGCTACATGTCAATATCCATCGTTCGCTAAGCTTTTCTCAGCTGCAGAGCTTCAACTGGCAACTAACAGTTTCAGTGAAGAAAATCTACTCGGAGAGGGTCCTCTTGGTTCTGTTTACAGAGCAATATTGCCTGATGGCCAAGTATATCTTCTCTTATTTCTCTTCAAACATTTGAAATATAGAATTTGCATTATTCGTTTCTCATCCGTATATTTTCTTAAAACAGTTTGCAGTCGTGAGGAACATCCCAATGTCTTCGCTGTCTTTACATGAAGAGGAACAATTTACTGAAGTGCTCCAGATAGCCTCCAAACTAAGACACCCAAACATTGTGACACTTCTCGGTTTCTGCATTGAGAATGGGGAGCATCTTCTTGTCTATGAGTATGTTGGGCATTTGTCCTTGTACAATGCTATGCATGATGAGGTCTACAAGCCACTTTCCTGGGGATTGCGTCTCCGCATTGCTATTGGAGTTGCCCGAGCTCTGGAGTAAGTATCCTATCTTCTCAAACTAATAGTTATTCCCTATCATTGCAGCCATTTATTTTGACTCTTCTCTATCTGGTGAATCAAATTCTTTCAGCTATTTGCACTCGTCGTTTTGCCCTCCTATAGCCCATAGCGATCTCAAAGCAACAAACATCTTACTAGACGAAGAACTTACACCTCGTATTGCTGATTGTGGGCTTGCTAGTTTAAGGCCACTTACAAGCAACAGTGTTAAACTTCGGGTAAGTAAGAAGACAGTATATGATGTTGCGTCACTTGATTATTTTACTGAGATAGACCTAATGAGTGGAGATAAAAGAGCAGGCTTCAGAGATAGCGATACAGAACACGGGCTACATAGCACCAGAACATGGTCAACCAGGAAGCAGTGGCACAAAGAGTGACACTTATGCACTGGGAGTGCTTCTCTTGGAACTGTTAACAGGAAGGAAAGCATTTGACAGGTACGCAAGCATTTCACATACTAATACTAATCATTGATAACCAAGGTAAACTGTTAACAGGAAGGAAAGCATTTGACAGGTACGCAAGCATTTCACATACTAATACTAATCATTGATAACCAAGGTAAACTGTCAACGTATTCTGATGGATGTTGCAGCTCACGACCCCGAGGAGAACAGCTACTGGTGAAATGGGCATCAACCAGACTTCATGACAGGCGAAGCTTAGAGCAGATGATTGATGGAGGCATAGCCGGCACATTTTCTTCAAGAGTCGCCTCACAATACGCAGACATTATCTCCCTATGCACTCAGGTATTCTCATTAGAGCTTCTTCACTCAGGATCATTTACATCACAACTAATCATTCCATTCATAAGCAGGTAGAGAAAGAGTTCAGACCAGCGGTTTCAGAAATAGTGGAAGCACTCACTGCACTGATACAGAAACAGAACAAGGAAGCAAGCAGTAGTGTAGCAGACAAGACTGACCCTTTTAGTAAATCTTTCTGCTCAACACGCACACGCTTCATCTCCTCACCTACCTTCAGCTACCTCTCCTCTTGACCATTTTACTGTATCTCTTTTTCATGCACAGATACTTTTACTGTCAATATAATAGTTAGCATATGATGACAATACATATATTAGTCTTTGTAAAAGGATGTTGCTTAGTACATGATAGAAATAAATAAAAAAGAGTTTGAAACAAGGCAAGATCCTATAGTAAGAAACAGGGTCACTTGGTGTTCTGAAACTAAGTTTTCTAGCCAATCCCAAAGATCAAACTAAGCAGAAACTCCAGCGTTCAACAATGTATTGATCTCTCCTCTTATATTCACAGGTCTTCCATCAAACATGGAAGAGAGACTTGTCTCACAAAGCTCCTTCAGTTCTCTTGTTTTCGAAAGTGCAGCTTCCTGTATTCACCAACAAAATTTGTTAGATATCCCCTTCAAATTCCAAATTTCTGATAAATCTGACACCGGTAATTCACATTTTCGCCAAAACAAAAGTAAAGCTTTTTGAAAACATGAGCTTACCTGTTTTGGCCATATAGACGAGAGTGAATTCTGCAGCTCCATGCGTCTTCTACCCACATCTTTCAAGCTCTCTCTTAGCTTCACTTCACGGTGCTTCTTCTCCTCCAGCTCTGAAACAAGCCTATCTAGGAATCTGTAAAACATCAAAAATACATATATCAGAAGCTGTGGTACGCACTGCAAATTCCCAGGCAGAGACACTATATCCTAACGCACCTTTTGGAGTTGAGGATCATGATCAGATCCCGAGATTTCTTGTTTGTTAGCAATGAAATGGCCATGGAGATATCAACTACCATTGGGTCAATGGTTTCAGGAGAATACTGCTGAAGAACCATCGGGGCAACTGCTTGCACGTGGTGTTGCAAAGACAGAGTGTCTTCATTTCTCAGTTCTATCAAACGTTGGTTCAAAAATGCCTTGACCTGACACAAGAGAAACCACATAAAGTGTCTCTCAAGAAGCGTTTCCAGAATTAAACTAAGCACTAAATAGTCAGGGATTAGAGTACCTCATACAAATCATCAAGGATCTTATTCCTATATTCTGTGTCCAACAGCTGGCTCCTCTCTCCTCCACTCCCTAAGACTTGAGTTGTAGAATCTGCCGACTGTGTCTGATTTGATTCTAGCAAAGCCGAATCAGTTATTTCTTCTACCTGAGGTGTTTCAACACTTACATCCCAAGAAATCTCAGAAACATCAACCTCAGGGCCTTGGCTTTCTTCCACTTTACATGGAGAATTCTCAGGAATATCGCTGGCATTGACAATTTCATATGAACCTAGATCATTTCCACTATCAACTTCTTCTACCATACTGACATCCCAATCTATCTCAGCAGTATCAAGTGTAATATCCCAATCAATACTGTCTGCAGCTGTGTCTGTACCATTTGCATTCTCAGATGACTGAATATTATCAGCGTCAAGAGCTTCAGAGACCCCCAAAACGCTTAAAGATGGAGGGTTATCACGAATGTCTTTCAAGCTTTGTAACACGATCCTCAGTGGCTTCTACAGACAGATCAGAAGCGGGTCAATTCAACCTCCCAGAACAAAGGGACCAAAATTTTAGAGAGAAAGAGAGTAAAGTTAAGAGTGATCTTACATCTTTCTCAGTATGAACATCTTTAACATAAGCGGAGTAGTACTCCATTGCCCCTGTTACTGAGTCACTGTTGATAACTTCCAGAATCTTGCTAAAGGTACTAGGAAGCGAAGTTGCAGTCTCCAAAAGTTCACGCCTCACGTTGTTTCCCTGAAATTTTAAGATGTTATAAGCTAATGCGATCCTTTAAAAAACCTATGGATGAAACCAGGCCAAGTTTTCAACTAAAAACCTGCAATCCAAGCTCTCGGCAAGCATCCTCATATTTGGTTGCTGAGAGTGCAACGCTCCTTTTGATATCAGCTTCTTTACGATCAAGTTCCGCCATTTGTTGCTGAACTTTTTGCACTTGCTTTTTCAGATATGGGCTTCATGTTTTGCAAGAAGCAAAAAAAAATCATTAGGAAATGCCCAAAGTAGAGAGACTATTGGTAAAAATCAAGTAAAGCAATCCAAGAAAGCAACTCACATTTCGTAATTGACATTCTGAATTATAATGTGAGCTGCCTCCCCAAGATAAATGTGATCTTTTTCAAACGCACGAACAATTGCTTCCCAAACACCCTAAAAAGGAGCAAAGTAAACAGATCACAAAATGTTCAACGACAATGAATACAAGTAAAATGCGAGACAGAGACAGAGACAGAGAGGGAGTATTCCTTACAGAAGCACCCGAAAGACGACCAAAGATGTTGCGGCTCTCTGGAGTCGTCTTCAGGAGAATCTCATATATCTTTTTGACCTCCAAGTAACCAATCACTAAAAGCAAAACAACGATCACTTGGATGAGAAAAAACAACAAGTAAACACATTTAAGCCTTTACAAAAAACTCCAAACAAGCTTAATGTGTTTCACAGAGACGCAAACCAAATCTCTTTGGCATTTTTCAGAGAAAAGACTAAAACTTTAGAGTAAAAAAACCAAAACTGCTAAATTGATGAGACAAAAACTGAAAAATCGAACCTTCAGGATCTAGGGTTTGAAAGTAAGGATCGATCTCTTTAGGCAAAGAAGAGAACTCTTTTAAGATTTTGACTCTGATGACACCCACCTTCTTCCTCCAATCCGCCGGAATTCTCTTCCGATCCACCAACCATTCTTCAAATTCAACAAAATTAAAAACCAAAATCAAAACCATAACTTCCAATAAATCAGATTCGAATTCAAAGGTAGAACACGACGGAGAGATTATTATGTGTAGTACGCAATTAATAATTTCTGCATTACCTCCGAGACGAGAGAAGGTGATGTCAATTGGAAGATTTTGAACATCGTCTTGTGTCGGCATTTTTATTGTTTTTCCCGGTAAACCTGAGATTAATATCTGGGGAAAGTATCAGTTTTTAAGGTTTTGGTTGGAGTCTGCTATGGCTTTGCTTTGCTTTGTCCATCATCAGGTATACCGATTCCGGTTTTTGATCTAACCGGATCAATTTACTCCGGTTCCGGTTAACTTAAATTATTTCTGAAGACGGCGGTTTTCTGAAGGTTTGGTTATTATACAAACCGCGTTAAGGATAACCAAAACCAAAACTGACCTACACCAATAGTGTCCAATGTCCATCCAAACAAAATTAAATGGAACAGTTAGTGAATAATAATGGAATACATACAAACAAACAATTCAATCAATTTTATTGACAATCAGAGTTTCATCGCATAAAATTTGGGTGACTAAACTTGTTCCATATATATAATCATTTTTAGTGTTAATTCAATCTAATGTAAGACCAGTTAATGGATCATTAAAAAACAATTAAAACAAATCTTAGAATAATATATCTGATGGAATTGAAAACTATATCTTAAAAATAATATAATATTTGAAGAATATAGTTGAATAATAGGAGAATAAAATAACAATAATTTAGAGAACAAACAAAAAATATTTATACAAGTTTGTTATCATCAATTTCTACATAGAGAGAGAGAAGAGAGGGGGATGGAAAAGGACATGTTCTTGACCGCTTTATCAGAATATTTTTCTTGGTTTTATACAACCAAAAAAAAAAAAAAAAACAAACAAAGTCGTCTTCTAATATTTTAAGGTAGAAGAAACTTTTACAAAATTGTATTTTAAGTAAATAATAAGAAGCAAAAAATAAAAAATCAGGAAAATAAAGGAGTTTGTCTTTTGCTTCTCTTCTCCAAAATCATTCTATTAAGTTTTGAACCCTCTCCGCTTCAATCGATATACCCGACCCTCTCTCCTTCTCTTCTTCTATCTCTCCCCTAAAGTAGCTTTAAATGCTCCGTTACATAATCTCTATCTCTTTCCAAGAATATAGAGAAAGAAAAAATAATAATATTCAAGAACTACTAAGTTAATAGATATCATCATCATCATCTAGTGATCAAAACCACCGTCATCATCAAGCTTGCCATCCAGGAGAGAAGAAGACCAACATAAGAGAACATATATCGAAGATCAAATCTATCATCTCTCTTCATCATCATCACCCTCTGCTGCTGTTACTATCACACGCTCAAACATCAATATAATCATCATCAAATGCAAGGTCATCACCAGAATCATCATCAACAACACTTATCATCAGCCTCTGCCACGTCCTCAGCTTCCCATGGAAACTTCATGTAAATATAATTTAATTGTGTATATATCTTGATGAGACTTTATAAGTCGTATAAAAACTTTTTGAATTGATTTCATGATCCCACTAAGTTTTTATGTGTGATGAGCAGGAACAAAGATGGGTATGATATTGGAGAGATAGACCCATCACTCTTCCTCTATCTTGATGGACAAGGACATCATGATCCTTCATCAACTTCTCCTTCTCCTTTATCTCATCATCATCACACAACTCGTATGCACTCTCTCTCTTCTTTCTTTTTTTGGGAATAGGGGTTTGTTTTTTTGGTTTCAGCAGATAAGGAAGATTCCCTTCTAGAGAGAGAGAGAGAGAGAGAGAGAGAGAGTCACAGCAAAAGCATGCCCAACAGATTTCAATCTTTCTTCTGCCATCAGTACTCTACTTTCAGCTTTGACCAGATCCTCTCTATCTTTTTTCTCTTTTCAGACATCAAATCTTCCTTACACTTCTAAACTCTCTTCTTCTTTAAAACCCTTTTCTCTTTCTTGTTTTTCTAATTAGAACTAGTCCACTCACATATTTATATAACTTGTTATATATAACCAGACCACTTCCAAAACATCACATGACGACTCATCTATGAATCTTTAACTATGGCAGAGAATTTGGCGATGAGACCTCCAACATCGACGCTCAACATCTTCCCATCTCAGCCGATGCATATAGAGCCACCTCCTTCTTCTACACCCAATGTAATAAATAATAATTACTTTTTATATTTCTATATATATGCCAATAGTTGGTTTCTGTTTCTGATTTAATATAATGTCAGCGCAACTACTAGCTGTTTCATATATTATCAAGTCAGACCAATTATTATGCGTTTCTCATTTTTCTAATTAGTACTGATTTGATTGTTTTCGTCTTTTTTTTTTCTATGTTGTGTTTGGTAAGACCGATAATGCAAGATTAGTTCCGGCTGCTCAACCTAGTGGTTCGCTTCGACCATCTTCTGAGCCGTCCATGGACTTGACCAATCATTCTCAGTTTCAACCTCCTCAAGCTTCTAAATCCATCAAGGTCTCTATCTATTAATCTTTTTAAAATAATTTAATTGCTTTGTCAAACTAGAAAACGAATATAGTTTTAGACTTGTTGTAGTTTTTAATATGTTAATGGGTCATTTCGGAATGTTATGGCAGAAGGAAGGGAACCGCAAGGGGCCTGCCTCATCGGACCATGACATACCGAAATCGTCAGACCCTAAAGTGAGTGTTCATACAACTGCAAAAATAAGATTTTTTTGTTTTTACCTTTTGGTGTTTCATATTTTATTTATTAATTTAATTTATCAACAGACATTGAGAAGACTAGCACAAAACAGAGAAGCAGCAAGAAAAAGTAGATTACGTAAAAAGGTCAGCATTTATATATTTCTATATTTGTATAATTAGTTGCAAATACATAGTATATTTCAATATATCCAAGTTATTTATAACGTTACNCCGAAATCATCAGACCCTAAAGTGAGTGTTCATACAACTGCGAAAATAAGATTTTTTGTTTTTACTTTTTTGGTGTTCCATATTTTATTTATTAATTTAATTTCTCAACAGACATTGAGAAGACTAGCACAAAACAGAGAAGCAGCAAGAAAAAGTAGATTACGTAAAAAGGTCAGCATTTATATATTTCAATATGTATGTAAGTTGCAAATATATATAGTTTTATATCCAAATTTTTTATAACGTTATTTACTTTGGTAAATTATGACAGGCTTACGTTCAGCAACTCGAGTCATGTAGGATCAAACTGACCCAGCTAGAACAAGAGATTCAACGGGCCAGATCCCAAGTAAACATTTTGACCTGTCTTTTCATGTATTATATAGTATATACTTCACACCTAAAGTCTAAAATGTACCAATTTGATTTCCGATGGTTAGGGCGTATTCTTTGGAGGGTCTCTTATAGGAGATCAACATCAAGGTGGACTACCAATTGGCCCTGGCAACGTCAGCTCCGGTACGTTANATTTATTAATTTAATTTCTCAACAGACATTGAGAAGACTAGCACAAAACAGAGAAGCAGCAAGAAAAAGTAGATTACGTAAAAAGGTCAGCATTTATATATTTCAATATGTATGTAAGTTGCAAATATATATAGTTTTATATCCAAATTTTTTATAACGTTATTTACTTTGGTAAATTATGACAGGCTTACGTTCAGCAACTCGAGTCATGTAGGATCAAACTGACCCAACTAGAACAAGAGATTCAACGGGCCAGATCCCAAGTAAACATTTTAACCTGTCTTTTCATGTATTATAGTATATACTTCACACCTAAAGTCTAAAATGTACCAATTTGATTTCCGATGGTTAGGGCGTATTCTTTGGAGGGTCTCTTATAGGAGATCAACATCAAGGTGGACTACCAATTGGCCCTGGCAACGTCAGCTCCGGTACGTTAATAGTTTCCTATATACATGTGATGATGACTCAAAAACTGTAAATTTCGAAACCCCCAAAAAAAAGAGATATTGAGTAAATGCAATGTGAAGCAGAAGCAGCGGTGTTCGATATGGAATATGCAAGGTGGCTGGAGGAGCAGCAGAGGCTGTTAACCGAACTGAGGGTGGCGACACAAGAGCACTTGGCCGAGAACGAGCTTAGGATGTTTGTGGACGCTTGTTTAGCTCATTATGACCATTTGATCAACCTCAAAGCCATGGTCGCTAAGACTGATGTCTTCCACCTCATCTCTGGAGCCTGGAAAACTCCAGCTGAGCGTTGCTTCTTGTGGATGGGTGGTTTTCGTCCATCGGAGATCATTAAGGTACGTTACATGATCACGTCTTTTCTTATAAAACCATATAAATATAAATGAATATTGTATATGTTGGTGAGTCTGTTTTCGGATAGATTTTTTTACTTATTCTATTCGAGCCACATCCCACACAAAATTAAGATAAGATGTGGTACTTATAATAGTCATGATGATATTGTAGACTAATCAATATGGATGAATATATAATCCTAAAAGTTTTGGAATTTTACTATAGTCATATTAAATTCTACCTGCGAAGCTAAAATAATCCAGAATATAATCATTGATTATCATCAATTTCTGTGGATAACTTGCAAAAGATAAAATAATAATGACTGAAAATTGTGACGTTTTATTATTATGATCGTACATGTGCATAGAATATAGTACTAAAAACTTTATTCAATTAATAAAAATAATTTTCTCCTTTCTGTAAAAAAAAATTGGTCTTTGATTTTCATAAAGAGGTACGGTGTAGCTAGTAATAATAGATAAGACAGACTATATATAGTGATATTGTTGGACGAGGTATATATAGTAATGTATACATAACATCGCATAGGGTGAACTATAGATGTATAAAACCGACCTATATACGTGTATGTCTTAAGACAATAATAAAGGTACACGTAAAATTAATGTTAAAAACAAATAAAGAATGCATGCAATTGTGTGTGATAGCGAAGTATTTCTAGAAATGGTTAGGTTTTGGCATAATGTAAAAGAAAGTGCCTGTCTGTTTTTTTCGATTCATGCATGGTCCATAGGGAGAGAGAGAGAGAGAAACATAAACCTCCATGAACTTTAACAGAGACTGCCATAGTATAATAAGTATATTAAAAGAAAATAAATAAATCTTGTCGTTTAACCTTTTTAGCAAGCTCATACGTACGTTGGATAATTATCCTATTCTATTTTTTGTAAAATAATTCCGTAAAGCCTTTTTGACCTATGATTTATCATATAATTAATATGTGTATAAACTACGATATATATAAATTGATGTATGGATGGTGTGCAAACCTGACAAGACCTTTGGCGATGTCTCAATCTTATATCCATTTTAGTGAAAACAAAAAGGAAAGAAGAGATTTTGGGTGTAGCTAGTAACTTGTGCATAGTAGTACACTGCAAATTTAATGCATTCAACGTTCTTTGTGCATCGATTAAGACCATTGCTAGCTAGTTCTCTAAAGTATTTAACTTGTATATGTGTTAATTTTGAGACGCATGCCATGCAGGTGATTGTGAACCAAATAGAACCATTGACGGAGCAACAAATAGTTGGGATTTGCGGGCTGCAACAGTCCACACAAGAGGCCGAGGAGGCTCTCTCGCAAGGCCTCGAGGCATTGAATCAATCGCTTTCCGATAGTATTGTCTCCGACTCTCTCCCGCCTGCATCCGCACCACTTCCTCCTCATCTATCCAATTTCATGTCACACATGTCCTTAGCTCTCAACAAGCTCTCTGCTCTTGAGGGCTTCGTTCTCCAGGTACCATCTATTTCTTAAAGCTATTATAATATCTAGGGATTTTTTTATATATATCTCGGATATACGGAAATGATATAAAAGTGGACCCCTATAGGGGAGCGGATGTGGTCCTAATCGAACTAGGAATACATATTTTGATTCTTTGAACTACTCCTTATTAAACACAACTAAACTATCATATATTTATAATATACACATATATATGGTTGGTATAACACGCTATCTAAATTTATATAGATGTTTTGTATGTATGTGTATGTTTGCGTACAACTCATATATATATATGTAGGTAACGTCGGCTATTATTAGTTAGACGACATTCGTAGTGTATAAGTATAGTAATAAAATAAAAATAGTGGTTGATTTTTGTATGGATTATAAGAGGCTGTTAAAATCACTAATTTGAAAACTTATTATTTACGCATTACCATATATATATGAAATGAAAAGTATTTAAACTCTTGATTCCGACATTATGCAAGTAGGTCTCTAACAAACACTTATCTTGTCTTATATAAACTTGGTCGGGTTGCTTTTCTTAGAAGACTAAGTTTATTAGTAATACTATATTTATTTTCCCAATTATTTACTTTACTAATTTAGAACGGGCAGGTTTATGCAAGAAATTATATATATGCTTATGTATTAATGTATCAAACTATAGGCTAATATAATAAAAATCGGCATCTTTCTGTATTTTTCTCTTGTTTTTTTCAATTAAAATAAAAATGATCTTCGTGTTTAGATACACACGATATACGACCTTTCATCTATATATTATTTGAATTTCTAAAAATCAAAACAAAAAGAGAAAGGTCCAACTTTAAAAGAGGCAGTAAATATGGGGTTAGTTTACTAAAAAAGGGATGATGGGTTTCAAACTTCTCTAAACGCACGTGACAATTGCCACCATGATTGTATTATATTCACATATACGCAGTCCAAATGCAAATACTATTATATATATCACATCAAAATGGAAACAAGGATTGCTTGGAGCCCATATCGTTGCATGATGTCATGGACGTAACTGCCCGAGTATCCCGTTCCCATCCTCTCAAAACACTTTCTTGAGATTTGAGAATAATTATTCCCTTTACTTACATTTGGTTCCACAATTTTTTTTTTGTCTCTACTTAATTTCATTAATGATATAGGTTAAGATTATAATTAAGTNTTTTTTTTTTTTTTTGTTGTTGTCTGTACTTAATTTCATTAATGATATAGGTTAAGATTATAATTAATTAGTGATCAAAAGTATCATGAAAGCATGGCGTGGGACCGAGAGTATGGAATTCATGGTTACACCTTTTTGACAATTTTGGTGTCGTGTTCTTATTAGTGTGTAGTAACAAAGCTTTGATTTTTTTGTTTGCTCGATCAACATGTTGAATAATCGGCATGCATTAGTCGTCAATCAACAATATAATTTATACATAATACATAATGTTAATTTATGGATTATTAATTGCATCATAATGCATGCTTGGTCTTTTAACATGCATTAATTCCATCATAATGCATGTTAATTTGGTCTTTTACACTCCGAATTATGAGACTATTAATTAGTTACTGTCCAGTTTCATTAATTGTCTTAGTCAATAACATGAACACTACTTTTTCCATATTTTGATTTGCTTCTATTTCTTCATTTTCACTTTACTTATTTAGTTTTTGGACTAATACATTAAAAGAACTTACAGGCGGACAATTTGAGGCACCAAACGATCCATAGGCTGAACCAATTGTTGACGACACGTCAAGAAGCACGGTGTCTTCTAGCAGTTGCTGAGTACTTTCACCGTCTCCAAGCTCTAAGTTCTCTCTGGCTAGCCCGTCCTCGACAAGACGGATGATACTAAAACAAACTGATGATGAAGGAAACCACAAGAAACACAAGAGAATAGGTTGATTAGTTAGCCAGCTTGACTTCTCTCTCTATATATATATTGTCTCTTTACTCAAATACAGTACAATTAGGGAAAATTAAAATTGCTTGGCTTCTTTTGTTATATGATTTTGATAAAGATGATAGACAACTATTTCCATACCTTTAATTAAGTCTTTCTTGCGCAAGTGAAAAAAAAAAAATTGATCTTCAGTTTCAAACACAAGGACATAGATCATACTAACAATATGAAAGAGAGTTGAAAGAAAAGAGAATGCTGGCAAAAATTGCAACTGCATGCAAGAGAGAGGGACTTGTAACTTGTTAGGTCAAATTAAAGCATTGACCAGTGAGGAAGGTGACAAATGGTGAGTGTTTTAGGATACCATCAGGGACTTGGGTTAGTACCGTTTTGCTTTGGGCTCAACGCCACCCTCTCCTTTCTTCTTCACTTTTTCATTTCTTTGCTGTCACCACACCAGTGTTTTCCAGTCTTTTTCTCAGTTAATAAATATTTTTTGTAACATTATTATTACACTATGGTCAAACGAAAACCAGAATTTATTTTTACATCACAAAAAACGAGATTGATATAGCTGCCAGTTTCTCTTTTTCAAAAGAGGAAAAAGTTATTTTGGAAAAAGATAAAGCTTACAAATAGCCCATAATAACTAAGCCCATTACTTTTAGGGTTTTAGTCGAAAACCCAACAACGCAGTACGATACGAATGGGAGCAAAACAATAAAACAGAGAAGCCGCACAAACACGAAAAACAAAAACAAAAAGAACTCACACACACAACTTACACGAACAGAGAAGACCTGAAGCCACAAAGAAGTTTGTACCAATTCAAAGCATACAATCTGCTTTCGAAGGTAATTTCCTGAAGAAATTACTTGGGGCAGAAGGCATCTTGCTTCTGAACTTGGGATGCCTCATCCAGAACATCCCCGCCACAAGAGCTACGATCTTGAATGGCGTCACGTATAAGATCATTGCGGCGAAAAGACAAAATATCACAAACAAGCAAGTCGCACGCGGATCTCTCCAACTCAACAGTGCTTGAAACCTCTCCCCTTGCGTTGCAATGTCTCCAATAACCATCTGGATCCGACCAGCAACGCTTCTTAACCTATCATACCTCATCTTTACAACATCTTGTCCCTTTGAAGTGGGGAAAGTATCGAATTCCTCGTCCAGCTCATCGGGACTAGCCGCTTCAGCCCAAGAGAGCTTTGTGTCCATATGAGGAGGATGACGCGGCCTGAACCGAAAACTCCAAAGCCCTATCAAGAAAATGTAGAGAAACGTGGTTGGGAGTATCAGCTCCGGATAACAAATCAGTATAAAGAAGAGAACGTGGAACAGTATCGTTGTCAATGGATTCTTCCAGTAGCAGACGTCTCCTAACCATTTGCTCATAGCAATCAAGCCTGAAAACACAGAGACTATCCTGAAGAAGTTAGCTTTGCTCCTCCTCATACTCCACATGTGTGAATCAACATCGAGCATGTACTCTACTATCTCTTTCCTTAAAGGAGGTTCTGCTCGAGATAACCGCGCTGCAACAATGCTCATCGCTTGGTATCTAAGACTGTCTAATTGGTTCACAGTGAATGGATGGAGATAATGCATCTTTGGAAGCAGAGGATGTCCATAAAGATAGATCATGTGAGCCAAAGATAGACAAGTGAATCTCACAGCTAGTTGGACTTCTCCCATTTTCTTTAACCCTTTTGTTTGCAGAACAAGAAGAGGGTAGGAGTGAGTGTAGATTCTGTCAGCCTCTAGAGTCGATAGTCGGATCCTTACCTTTCCGATTCTGGCATCCACTTTGGCTCCATTGTTTGACTTCTCGCTCCCTCCAAGGTGACAGTTATCGAAAACTCCAAGTGTGATGACTGTACAAGGATCATGTACTTCCCATGTGTATTGCTCATTCCATTTAGGGTTATAGCTCTCAATGATGGTTCTTGTTCTCACCCATTTTTGTCCGTACTTGGCAACACAATACGGATCTGTTGTGGATTTACCGTCTTTTGTTTTCATGGGAGAAAGCCCTTGAGCACTCAAGATTCCTACTTCAAGGATGCCAATAGGTTGCTTCCACAGTTGCCTTGCCGTAGGTTTTACGTCACTGATGTACAGAGTTGATTCGTCCATTACATGGTAACCGCCTTCAAGGCAAACTCGTAGGTGGATTCGGCTGGAGAACTTGAGCTCGTGTCTCTTGTCTCCTTCCAATGCCCCAAATCCAAATTTTTCGAGGTTGTACCATTTGGAATGAACAGCTCTGTGGTCTAGTCTTTTCTCAAACACGTTCAAAGGTGAGATCAGTCTCCCCATGACTTCATCTTTAGCTGATGTCACTTTGTTTTCTACCGTCAAGAAGAATTGTTCTTCAAATGGCTCTGCAGCTACAAAAACAAGGTCTTCGTTCCACATCGGACTCGTCGTCTTGTTAGGACATAACTTTGTTTTGAGAATCTGATTCCCAACCTGAACCTTAACAAAAGCTTGAGGCGGTTGGCTCCTGTCGCTAGGCTCTACATCTTGCGCCTCAATGACATTAACCCGCAAATACCACAGTTTTGGGGATACATAGACCTTAGACCTCACGCTTTGGACACCTTCTCCTTGAACCGAGGAAGCATCCGAGTGCCAAGCATCAGGAAACGCTTCATCAGCTTGCGTCCCAAGCCAAACCGCTACCATAACCTCTCCTCTCTTCTTACTCTCACCTCGCCTATCTTCTAATCTGTACCACTGTGGTGCAAGTGGACTATCAGGAGGAACTCTTGTAGGAACCTCACGCATATCAAACACAACCTTCCCAATGTATTCATCTCTTGTAACCATCTCCTTATCACGCACAAATACTTCGACTGTAGATGATTGGACCTTGTCTTTTGAAAATGCGAAAACTTGATTCCATTCCGGGTTTGTTCTTTTCTCGAAATGTTTGGTCTTTCCTTTGTAGTTTCCAATTTTCACTTCGACATAAGGATCACAGTTGCTCGTGACAGGGTTTGGAGGAAGATCCTTGGCTTTGACGACACGAACATAGAGATAAAACATTTGCTCAACAAGGTCGTATGTGCTTGCAGCTCGTTCACTACCAATCCATCCAGTTCCTCCACGCTGTCCTCCATGTGGCCATCTCTCTCCAAGCTCTGGTTTCATGTCTTTAAGCTTATAGTCTTCTTGACTCTTAGCTCCATCTTTCGCTGCCATGGTTTTAGGTTACTTGAACCAAAAGATTCTCCTTTTACTTTTCTCTAAACGCGAAAGTTCTGCACCTGACACACAAAAACAGAAAACCAGTTTCGTGGATGTAAAGAAACTAAGGGATCTCCTAATCACCGATCTAAAACCTGAATAATAAGTATTAAGTAATTTTCTTTCAATCTCAAACAAAATCAATGAAGAAATAATCTATAATATTATACGAACGCTAATTGATTTATGAAGCACACATGAATTTATGTACAAAAAAGATGTGTTTAGTTAGCAGCACCTTGAGATAGATGTTGAGGAAGTTTCTTTGAATGAAGTTCTCTGTTTTGTTGTACCAAAGAAATGGAGAAAAAAATTAAGAAGAAGTCAAGAGTTGTATTGCATAATCAAGTTTTGGGAGAGAGAGAACGAATGAGAAACAATTCTATTACACACACACAGAAAAAAAAAAAGATAGTGGAATCAAATGAAAAATGCAAAACGAAAAAGTAAATTACTCTTATTCTCTCTGTTTTTCTTCTTCTTCTTTTAGAGGGAAGCTGATTCTTCTCTTTTATAGCGAAGCAGATTCTTTGTTGGTCTTTTAATCTTTATGTATAATCAAGAAAGTTTTGCCGCAGTGACAAAAGGTAAAAATAGTAGATTCTTTCACACTCTATGCTCTAATCAAAATTTTCAATAAAAAAGTCCATCCACAAAAAGCATAGATACATGTTTGTCTTCACTCATGAAAGTAATGAACGCAACATTTAAATTTTCGTTTTAACATTTTTTTAGTTATTGTATCATTGAACTATTGAACTATGTTCGGAAACATTGTGTACCCTTAATGTTTAAGAATTTGCAGATTTTCTAATGGTAGGTAATATATCTACAGTGCCTAAGTGATGATTAGTAATAAGATTAGAAAACATTTACAACACAAACTTTTCCCTGTGAGCATATATATCTTTAGTGTGACTTTCTGTCTGATTGGAATAAGCATCTAAAAATTAGCTTTTTCGAGTCTGCAACTCTTTTTTAATAAAAAGCAAAAGGGAAGGCTAAGCAGTGATTATTATTTGATTGAGTAACATCATTACCTTATTATCCCGTCATTTTTCTATTCTAATGCCGGCACTATAGCATATAAAACTATTTCCTAAAAATAGTAGTATTATAGATTTGTCACAAAGAAAATACAACAATTTGTCACAAAGAAAAATTTGTACATAGCACACTTCTGTCTTTTTTTCTTTCTAAAATCCGTAACCAGCTCCATTTTTCTAGATTAGCATATTTATGATTTTTTTTTGGGAAAATTATAAATAAAAGAGCTTTTTAAAAACATTTGTCCATATACACTTTTTTTAAGATTGTCAATTGTAAAGAAAATACCCCTACTAATAGATATAGTGAAGTTTTTAGGAGTTTAGACCAAAAAACAAACAGTAAACCCATGTTAGTATACAACTGTGTAAAAAAAATTTGAAAAAAAAATGTTTTGGGTGTCAAAAATCAGTTTGTAAATTGATGATTTTTGGTCTAAATTGTTCAGAAAAGACTTTATACGATTTTTTGAAGTTCTGAAAAAATTTAGATTATTCATTCTACAGTTTGTACATGTTCTAAGAAGTTTAGACAAAAAATTTGTTCTAAAAACTTCAGAAACTGAATTTTGTATGTTCTACCAAATTAAGAATATGTATTCTACATTTTTCTTCATTCTACATTAATTCAGAATATATTTTCCACGTTTTACTCTGTATATTAAAAGAAGTAGAAGATATATCATAAACATTTTAGAATTTATAATCTGTAAAACTTAGAATACTCTAGAAATAGAAAGAAAATAAACTAAATAAGGAAAGTGAATATTTTTTGAATAATCGTAATTAATGATTACGGTTCTGTATTTATTGTTTAGATATATTCTAATATATTTTAGAATGTGTATTCTAAATTATTTAGAAGAAAGACAAAAACAACAAAAATTGACATTCGACATAACTTATGATATCGTGATCGGTTGTTTACCGTCTCTTCCACCTTTCACAAAAATTTCAATTACCTGTTTACGATGCAAATCTACGTTACTTGTGGTGTATGGACACTGGATGCCAACAAGGAGTGGAGATTTATTGATGATGAAGAAAAACGTGTGAGATTACTGATTTTGCAACCCACTACGTCTCTTGAAGAGTGAGACGACGGAGAGAGACGGCGGACGGCGAAAGAAGGTTTTGTTTCGATTACAATCTTTTTCCCATTTCCAAAATTTTTTGTATTCTCAATTGTAAGGTTATCGAGACCCAATAAGATCAAATAAGGCCCACTCGATTTCAAAATAAGACCCAACAAAAGCAAATAATTTGTTCAAACTGTTTTCTTAATTTCAGTTAATAAAAATCAACAAATTAAATTTAAAAATATAATTCAGGGTATTATTGGCTTTTATTTAACCTCTAAAACCTATTTGACCAAACTAAAAAAAAAAGTGCAGATGGACAAAGTTTTTAAAAACATCTTTTATTTCTAAATTTCCCTTTTTTCCGCTCAGAAATTAGCCATAAAAATTTGACATTCGGTCCCTCATGAGGACTTTGTTCAATTTTCTTGAAAACCATGTAACAAAAGATAAGTTCTATACTAACTCCAAGAAACCTTTTTGGACATAAAGTTACATTTGTTCTTTATCGACAAAGGTTATCAACATTTTTACTTACTATGTAAACTATAAATAAACTGCATATTGATCTCTCTCCAAACGAATCAAAGAAGATCACAAAAATTTATGTTCATGAGTGGCTTCTTGGCCAACCCCGACGGACCCGACCCCATCATCATCATTACCCACTTTCACGTCCTTAAAATTATTCTCTCTTATCTCTCTCTTTCCCTAAACCCAGATAAAAAAGAACAAGATCATAGATTATTCTCTCTTATTCTACTTTTACTTTTTAATTCTTTTCATTTCACTCAATAACAACAAGAATCCCTAGATCTCCTGATCCATCTGTAAAATTAGAAAATTTCTGAGATTTGATCATATGGATCACCTAAAAATCTATTCTTTTTGATCTGCGTTTAATGCCAAGATTCATCATTTCATATGGGAAACTATGAACCAGTCGCAGATAACACATGAGACTGTGTTCTTCCTCATGAGTCGTAGGTCTTCTTGTTGCAATTTGACTTCTCTGATGTTGCTTAGAAGATGAAAATATATAATATCAGCCTTTGATCAAATCTTCATGTGTAACTATCTAAGTTTATGTAATTGATTATCTGTCTTATTATGATTGTTTGCAGGTTTTGAATTCCACTTCTAATGAAAAGAGAAAACGAGAAGAAGAAAAAAGAAAAATCGATTTGGGAATTTTTGTTTTTCAAATTTTCTTGGTTTAGTTTTGTAATTGGGTTAAATTTTGGTAAAATCCGGTTAAATGAGTTTATTAGTTGGTTAATCAAATAGTAAACCTAATAGCAAACCGGATAAATTGAAGTTCATGGGGAAATAGATGATATCTAATATTCCGAAGGGGAAATAGCAATAGAAGTATGGATTTAGGTAAAAATAGGAAGAATATTTAAGTTCGTAGGAGATATAGATCGAGATCAAAGATCGATATGAATCTGATACGATATGATATCTATTATAAATTTATAGATATGTTCATTATCAAATCTTGTATACACACTATGTTTGATTCATTGGTGTACGGAACGTGTTTAGGGCTTCCCATAATGCCTAGTCTAAACTAATTGGGCCTCTTATACGTTAAGCCCATACTTAAGCGCTTCTTCGATGACACATCTCCCCGAAAAGAGAGTCGTTTATGATAAATCTCTTCCAACGGTCGGATTCGATATATCCGTTTGAATATATGACCATAAACTCTTTCCCAAATTTTCTTATTAATATTGAAAGTCTAAAATTTCTCTCGCAAGTCTTGTATTTGTTCGACAAATCAACTCATATCGAAGTTGGATGAATTTGTATTAGATGGTCAAGGCATTGTCCTCAGCTTCACACTTCCACCAGTTATAGCGTAAACATAATTATAACGCGTTATTGCATTATCCAGACATATTCAACGCCGACATATTGTTTTTTTTTTTGAATAAACGCCGACGCGGACATATTGACCATATATGTATTGACTATTATTACGGTCCATGTGTAACCAGTGATCAAATCGAATCCTTCTCTTTTAGTCTTATGTCTCTCACTAAGTCACTATATATGTATGTATTGTATTATATGTATCAATTACACTTTCCATCAAAACTCAAAACCGATACCAAACACCAATGGATAAGAAAGCGACAGTAGTTTCCTCTCTCTTGTTCTTGTTCACATTCCTCTTTGTCTAAAGATCTCTGTAACCAAGATGACAAAAGTACCCTCCTCAAGATCAAGAAATCCCTAAACAACCCTTACCACCTGGCTTCGTGGCACCCCGAAACCGACTGTTGCTCATGGTACTGCCTCGAGTGCGGCGACGCTACCGTTAACCACCGCGTCACCTCTCTAACCATATTTTCCGGCCAGATCTCCGGTCAGATCCCGCCTGAAGTCGGTGATTTACCCTATCTTGAGACCCTTGTCTTCCGCAAACTCTCTAACCTCACCGGTCAAATCCAACCCGCCATCGCTAAACTCAAGTACCTCAGGCTCAGCTGGACGAATCTGACCGGTCCAATTCCTGATTTTATAAGTCAGCTCAAGAATCTTGAGTTCTTGGAACTTTCCTTCAATGATCTCTCTGGCTCCATACCTAGCTCTCTCTCCACGTTACCTAAAATCATGGCCCTTGAACTTAGCAGGAACAAGCTTACAGGTAAAGAACTCTCTTCTTTCCTCATTCATATCATCGTGTTACTCGTTTAATGATCGTTCTCTTTGTTGTAGGTTCGATACCAGAGTCATTTGGGTCGTTTCCAGGAACTGTACCTGACCTTCGCCTATCACACAACCAGCTCTCTGGTCCANAATCTCTTCCAACGGTCGGATTCGATATATCCGTTTGAATATATGACCATAAACTCTTTCCCAAATTTTCTTATTAATATTGAAAGTCTAAAATTTCTCTCGCAAGTCTTGTATTTGTTCGACAAATCAACTCATATCGAAGTTGGATGAATTTGTATTAGATGGTCAAGGCATTGTCCTCAGCTTCACACTTCCACCAGTTATAGCGTAAACATAATTATAACGCGTTATTGCATTATCCAGACATATTCAACGCCGACATATTGTTTTTTTTTTTGAATAAACGCCGACGCGGACATATTGACCATATATGTATTGACTATTATTACGGTCCATGTGTAACCAGTGATCAAATCGAATCCTTCTCTTTTAGTCTTATGTCTCTCACTAAGTCACTATATATGTATGTATTGTATTATATGTATCAATTACACTTTCCATCAAAACTCAAAACCGATACCAAACACCAATGGATAAGAAAGCGACAGTAGTTTCCTCTCTCTTGTTCTTGTTCACATTCCTCTTTGTCTAAAGATCTCTGTAACCAAGATGACAAAAGTACCCTCCTCAAGATCAAGAAATCCCTAAACAACCCTTACCACCTGGCTTCGTGGCACCCCGAAACCGACTGTTGCTCATGGTACTGCCTCGAGTGCGGCGACGCTACCGTTAACCACCGCGTCACCTCTCTAACCATATTTTCCGGCCAGATCTCCGGTCAGATCCCGCCTGAAGTCGGTGATTTACCCTATCTTGAGACCCTTGTCTTCCGCAAACTCTCTAACCTCACCGGTCAAATCCAACCCGCCATCGCTAAACTCAAGTACCTCAGGCTCAGCTGGACGAATCTGACCGGTCCAATTCCTGATTTTATAAGTCAGCTCAAGAATCTTGAGTTCTTGGAACTTTCCTTCAATGATCTCTCTGGCTCCATACCTAGCTCTCTCTCCACGTTACCTAAAATCATGGCCCTTGAACTTAGCAGGAACAAGCTTACAGGTAAAGAACTCTCTTCTTTCCTCATTCATATCATCGTGTTACTCGTTTAATGATCGTTCTCTTTGTTGTAGGTTCGATACCAGAGTCATTTGGGTCGTTTCCAGGAACTGTACCTGACCTTCGCCTATCACACAACCAGCTCTCTGGTCCAATACCCAAATCACTAGGCAACCTCGACTTTAACCGGATCGATTTATCCCGGAACAAGCTCGAAGGTGATGCTTCGATGTTCTTTGGAGCCAACAAAACCACATGGTCCATTGATTTATCAAGAAACATGTTCCAGTTCGATATCTCAAAGGTTGAGTTACCTAAGACACTTGGTATCTTGGACTTGAACCACAATGGTATCACAGGGAATATTCCGGTTCAGTGGACTGAGACTCCTCTTCAGTTCTTCAATGTTAGCTACAACAAACTGTGTGGACACATACCTAATGGAGGGAAACTTCAGTCATTTGATTCTTATTCCTATGTCCACAATAAGTGTTTGTGTGGCGCACCTCTTGATAGTTGTAACTTGTAAGCCAAGCACAGCTATTCTACTTTTCCAAAGAATCCAAATGTCTATAGACAACTGTATCTTTTTGATTCGGATTGATTAATAAAGCATCAGCCAAACTTGCATCTGATGAACTCATAGTAACATTTTCAAAACCTCACAAATAAGGAGAAAGCTATGAAGCACGGGGACGGCAGTTCCATGACGTCTCCCGTCTCGGAAACGTTTCAGGTACGGGAACTGCGAAGAAACGGCATGGAAACGTCTCCGGGACGTTTCGCACACGGTGGGGACGGCAACAGTTTATGGGGACGACAACGGTTCTAATCAAAAACGTTTCTCAAACGTTTCTATTGTAAAATAGGAAATTTAACTGTTTTTCTTCCATTGTCCAAAAAAGAAAAGGAAAATTAACCTTTTAAATATTGCCTAATAAGGGTTTACAAATATCAATGCTATATATATCTCATCTTTTTGCATTCTTACTTCACGTCGACGTCGTTCATCCCAAAACCAAAACACACAAACTTCTCTGTTTTTTATTTTTGGTGAAGACAAACTTCTCTGTTTAGCTCTGCAAAAGGTATGTCTCAACTCTCAAGCTTCTTAATAATTTAATATAAGTCAAATCTTTGTTTAATCAGTGTTTATAGATCGAAACAACGAAACTTATAAACATAGTAGTTGATAAGTTACGTAACTTACGTTTATATATTTTATATTGTTTGATTATATATTTTATAAGCGTTGGTTGATTATTAACTTACGTCTACGTAACTTTTTAATATTTATATGTAGGTTGATTATTGATATGGCTACTCAAGAAAACAGTGATAATGTCGATATTGATAGTGGATCTAGTCAAAACGGTGAAGCTCCATTATGGGCTTACGTGACTAAAATTCAGAA